>NC_057798.1:88406653-88452480 GCF_018294505.1 Triticum aestivum
GAGACTTAATATCGATGTTTCAATTCGGTGTACATTGTAAGATTTGAACCGAGGACTAGGCATACGGGTAATTATTTCGAATTCGTGCCATACTAAGTTTCGAAAAGTTGACATTGACTCAATTTGTTGTGCTTTTTTGTAGGTCATATGTTTGAATCCATCCAAAAGTTTTCTCACTACCATGGTGTTCATCATATACATATGAATTTGTATTAAAAAAGTAGCGTGGATACAGTGAAATGCGAAATCCATGTTAGAATTGGAGATCGCTACGTGACACACACTCTAATTCAAATAACTAACTACGTGACACACACTCTAATTCAAATAACTAACTATGTGACACACACTCTAATCCACGTTAGTGTGGGTACCGTTTCGATTTTTTTTCAAATAACTCCTCATTGATTAATTTATAGTACTCCCTCTGTTCACTTTTATAAGACCTTGAAGACATTTCAGACAATGTGCAAAACAGTTCATTTTAAGTTGTCTGAAACGACTTACAAAAGTGAACGTAGGGAGTATCTCATTTCGAATGACTAATTATTGCAAGGAAAACACGGGCATGGTAATACATACAGATTCGTTTGCAAATGAAAGAAGATTCATTTGCATTCTCAAATGTAGGCGCACCAGGCAGACCAGGGTCGTGTCGAGGTGGACGCTGCTTCAGTGCCTTAAAGGCAACTGCCTTTGGGTCACTGACATGTGGGCTAGCCACCTATTGGGCCCACATGTCATGGACACAAAGGCACCGAAGCATAGTCCTGTCGGGGTGGTCGCGCGTGTCGGACGGACGCGTAGCACCCAACCGCCCACCCCCCCCCCCAAAAGGATGACGACAAAATAAGTTCACGCTTACACGTTTCGGATTGAAATATCTGGCGGTCCCAATTCCAGCCCTGCAAAATCTCTCTTCTCCACCGTCCCCTTCCGCGCCCAGATTGCGCAAATCCCTAATTCGCCGCCAACCCAAGCATAGTTCGAATCGCCCCTCGTCTCGTCTCTTTCCCCACCGTTCCCTACCTCTGTGTTGAACGACGACAACGAAGACGATGGTCGCGCTTCACCACCGCACCGGAGCTAGCTCATCTACGCCCTCGTCCACCGCACCGGGTGGTCCACCGACAATGTCGGCCGCCACAAGCGACGTGCCTCACAGACACCGAGTTCCACCACATGAGGTGCGCTTCCCTCACACCGTCTCCCAGATCACCAGGGATACTTCACCGAGCACATCGTCGCACCTCCACCCCCCGAGGCCGTTGGGGCTTCACCAACGGTCTCATCCACCGCATCGTAGCGCTCCGCTGCCACTCAAGATCTGTATCCGTGTGCGACCAACCAATGCCAGCGCATCACCCTCAACGGCTCTGAAGTGACCCACACTCTAGCTAGGCGAGCATGCCCAAACGCTGGCCCGAACTAGGTATCCACACATCACTCCCTTGTGCACTATTCCGACGATGTTTGTATATCCTTTCACTTCTCTCTTAGCTTACACGCCTATGCAACTCTGACTTTAGCTCTTATTTCTTCTGGAGATATCATCTGAAACTAGAAAATCCATTTTTTAGCGAAGCATGACGGCGCTACGTGATTTGGTACACATCCTGCACACCCATATAACCTTGTAAGTATCTGTCCTCTGGTACAACATCAAGGTCGATTCCTCTTATTTGATCAACCATTCGCCGTGTCAAAAATGCAGAGGGGGATGCAAGGAGCACAAGGCCTGCACATCCAAGCAAGTGGTAACATGGACTTGTACATGGAACATCCCAAGCGCAAGCAGAGCTGTAGTGAGCCTATACAACGAGCTAGCGTAAGTCCATGCATTTCATTTAATTCGTAATGGCATTCGTGTATGATTTGTGTGTAGTGGCTGATCCACGAATTCAAGTTACCAGGGGCGAACATTTAACTTAAAAAATACAAAAGGCACTTGCACTCCGGAAATCAACATAACTTGAGAAATGTGAAGCTACATGCACTTTGAAAACTGGCTAATGATCCAAAGTAGTTCAGATTGTAAACACTAAATGATCCAAGCACCAAAAACACAAAATGCAACATGGTGTACAAGGACTACAAACATGGTCTATACCTTCTTGAATTATCCATTCTCTGGCTGAAAATATCGAAGTGTAATTGCACGTATAACCAGTGCGCAAACTGCATATCAATATATCTATCGTGCACAAGTATGCCAATAGTTTCAAACAATAGATTAGAAAAGTATTTATGCTATGCTGTCATGATATGGGGACTTTCTAGTAGATGGCCTCGACGTTTCCTCAAGCTATGAAAATGCACTATAATTTGCTTGTCATCAATGCCTGCAAATCTCTGTCTCTCTCAACATAGTAGATCATCATTAGACACTAAATCCTTCAATGAGCTTGCAAAATGCTTGCATTAGATCCCTCATTAGACACTATATGTTCATCATCAGGAGCATGTAAAATGTTTGCATCAAATCCTTCGTTAGCAGTCTGTTCATTAGACACTTTAGGCTCAAGAACAACATGAGCTTGTATGTTTGCACCAGAAACTTGATTAGATACACCAGATTCAGTCAATTCAGTATTGATTGGGGGAGTTATAAAATAAGTAGAAATTGGTTTCATTTTCTCATAGATTCCCTACATACAAGCAGTTTTACAACACCGTCAGGTTTAACTATTGGCCATAAATTGAAGAGTTGAATTAGATATAATCAAGGATGTGATGTACCTACTCATTGCGCATGCTACTCTTTCAAGCTACGACTGTCCGTTTGCGCAAGCTCGATGCCATGCCCGTGCTGCCGCTGCTGCCTCCCACGCAGGCTACACCCAGGGTTTGATCTTCATCTTCTTGTCCTTCCGTTCGCTTGAAGCCCGGCGACCGTCCTCCAACGAAGGCGCGAGGAAGTGCTGTGTCGGTCTGTCCAACGGCGGCTAGGTTAGGAGCAAACCAGACTTGAGGCTAGAGCGAATGAATTGGGATTTTTTCCTGCTGTTGATCGATATGGGAGGCGCTCGTTTGGGCCGCGAGCCTACTATAGGGCCTGCCTTGCACCTATGTTATTGGCCCATCCAAATTGAAACATTTTTATTCTTTTTTTACATTGCCTGCTCGTGCATTGGGACAAGCGAAACTAGAGTGGGCCAACCAGGACGACTCAAACTAGGTGCACACTTTCCAGCCACCTGAGGCGGCCGCCCATACCAGCCCCTATGGTGGCGTCGCCCCTTTTTGCGTGTATGATTGGATAGTGAAAAATATTCCAGTGGCGCTTTTGATTTACCCACAGAATGGTTGAATTGCTTATTTCTATGAACTAAGTTCACCAATAATGTGAAGGATGCCAGTCTTTTCATCCTATTGTAGATTGCTTAGATCTCAATATGCCAAAAGTAATCGCATGAAATATACAGTAAAAGCCAGTATGATGTGTGTGGCTACAACTAGTCTGACTACATGTCCTCATATAACATATCAAGGGCGCACCATCTTACCAGATTAACCATTCAACTTACCCATGCAATGTGGGAAGAAAGAAGTATTGGGACTGCGTATTCAAGCAATTTATGCCATGGACTCCTTCGTACAACCTTGTGAGCGAAAAAGAAGTTGCAGTGTGCCTGTACAAAGAACTAGCATAAGTTCAGTTACCCGCTTCTCGGAATTTTAGTTAGCCACTTATTGCAAAATTGTTCAATTATGTTGCTTGGCTTAATTTAGTTTGCTACTGATTACATAATGCCACAGCCTGTTAATCATATTGTAGATTGCGCCTATCTATGTGTTTGATACTTACTGTTAAGAATTACCTGTTTGCCTTAACTTAAATATCTACTGGTTTGTTTAACTACTTTGCTGCTACAACGACGGGTTACAATGATGTTAATAACTACTTTTCAACATCCAATTAAAACTCTTTAATTCCTTGTTTGTTTAACAGGTTTGCTGTTATAACTCCCATTTGAGATGTTTTGCTAACTTCAACTTTTCTGAATCCAATCGGAACTTTAATGGCAAAACAGGTTAGCCCAAGATCAAAGAGCGAGGTCCCCATGGACGTCGCATCATCCCACAATAGTGGCACTGGCCCAATCATGCATTATGAATTGCTAACTGCTGATGCTCTAGAGGCTAAACTAGTGGTAGAAAGAGATTCTGCTTCTGCACTTAGAGATGAAGTTGACATGTTGAGGAAGCAAACAACACAATCACGAGCAGTACTCAAGACAACCATTAAATATTTGGTGGATTTCAAAATGAAGCAAGCTGAGACTGACTAGATTGTTAAGGTCCTGAAGGAAAAAAGGAAATTAAATTCCTACTTGGTAAATCATAGGTGAAATGTTCTTTCCATCGTTGAAAAACCTTTGTGTTGTTTGTTCATGTAATCAATCAAACCATTTGTTTTATAGATCATGTAATAATTTTTTTTGTTTTTTGGTTTGTAATTTTATTTGAGCACAAGTCTGTATTATTGATAAGACTCAAAGACATTTCATTTGGATTGTTGTGCCAGACCTACAAATATGCCAATCAGGCTGAATGTGCATTCAGCAATAGTAGTAGTATAGATGGACCATAAGTGGCACGCATCAGAAAGGGCCAAGATGCTGGCTAAAAAAAGGATGCTGTTGTAGCCAAAAAAAAAGTACAGCGGCCTGGCTTATGTATGTTAGTTGATATTATTGATCCATATACTCTATAAGTGTTTATATGTCTATTAGTTCTGTACATTCTTGGTTGATTGACTCGGTATTTGAATCTTGATACATCGCTTGTGTACATATCTAAATGGGAGTACACATTATGCTGGGTGTGACATTTGAGTTGGACATGAAGTGTTCCAAATATTCGAATTCACCTTAAACTGGATTCTAGCTTCTGAATTTGAGTATCGGCATTTGTAAACCATATTCATATATGACAGCGGAATACATCTTTGTCGTCCTTTTGAAGATATATAAAACACATAGAATGATTTATAAAGATTCATATAGGAATACAAAATGGATTCGAATTTAGTTGCCAGGGTAAACGTGGATGCTTATTGTCCCGAAATTCAAAAGAAGCGGCAAAATGTCCACTCCCACATCGATTGCCCGAAGCCAAGTGTTTGGGAGATAGAAATTACTGTCTACCCATTACACTGACAATCCATCGGCCCAATTTCCACTGCTCTAAATAGGGGTAGGTACTTCAATTAGACGTGACACGACCGCCTCTGAGACCATTCCGACACTGTGGGCGTCAAACATGGGCGGCAAAACACATTTGATTCAAGATCGTCTAGAAGACCTCTGTTTCTCCCTCCATTCCCCATTCATACACGGTGGGCGGCAAAACAAACTCGACTCGGCCGAAATCGATGTAGGCAAATATTTTCAATAGGGGCAGGTTTGTAACTTCACTCAGACGTGACACAACCGCCTTACTTGTCAGCCCCATTCATACACCATGGGCACCAACCATGGGCGCCAACCACCCTCTCCTCACCCGGAATCGCTTTGGGCAAATATTGGCGAGATGCGAGATTACCGTCCTATCCCAACCGACGAGACGTCCAAATTTTAAATGGGGGCTAAGTTCGTAACTTTCCCATATTTCAGACAGGCACGTCCCAAAAACATGGTTCCCCGTACCTCTCCCTCCATTTTCCCATTCATACACCGTCCGTGATAGAACACCCCATCCCCACACCAGCCTCCGTCCGCCACCCCATCCATCACCGCGGTCCTCCACCACATCCATCGCCACCGTCCTCCACCATGCCGGAGCGCCTACCAAGACCGCATCATCCACTGCTAGAGATGGACGTTTCTCATCCACGGCGACGGACCAATAGCCTTGCATCGCGTCCTCTCGCTTCATCAGCAACGTCGTCCTCTTTGCCGGGGCTGCTCACACGACCTTCTCTTCCACCGCAATGGGACTTATCCCCCGATGCACCCATCTACCATCACAGATCTACTTCAACGCCACCGACAACCATCGCACCCCCGATGCCTACACGACGCTGCAAGAGAGGTGGTACTTCATATCTCCTCAACTTTTTGATCTCAACCAGAATATAGATCTTAACTTGGTTACTATACTTTCTTTTCAGCTCTTAGAATTTAGTTCTTAGTTTGAAGCAAACAATGGATGCTAAATATCATTTCTTTGGTTTGCAGCTTCAAATCTGCCATGACATAGCCATAATACGGTTTAATTGATCATGCTTAGGGTTTAATTGATCATGTTGGTTCCGTGGTGGTTTCTTTAATAGAAACCAGAGGGGAAACCCTCTTTTGCTAAAAAATATGCTTAGAGTTTCCCCCTTTTATGATCACTATACGACCAGAATACGTGCTTCGTGTCATAATAACACTGCTCCACCCATCAAGCTAAACAAGCTTAGTTGTTCAAATACGAATATGATATTATTAAAACAAAGTTGTTTAATTGGTCAGCTAAATGTTCCTAAATTAGTTTCGAAAATGCATGTTCACCGCTCGGGTGTGTATCTCTACAGGGGGCCCACGGTGGGCCTGCACACTTCTGATCTCTACTCGCCCCCAGCCGCCTGCCTCACCGGCGACTTGCCATCCGTGGACGACATGACTCTAGGAGGAGACGTCGGACTAACAGGAGGCCAAGAGCCGCTCGCCCAACAGCGTCACCGCTGCCCGGGCACGCCGCCGTGCCTACCTTCCCAGTCCGTTCAGGGCTCATGCATGCAGCACCCACCAAGCCAACCCGATTTATCCTGAGATACGTCCTCAACACTCAGCAGCCACTCCTCATCACCCATTTTCTAATTGATTCATTACTCATTAGGCAGGACTGTCATTAGTGTTTGTTGTGTGCTCAGTGCTACCTACACTTAATGGTTCAGATGTATTTCGGTAATCTTTAGTACCTCTAAAGTTCACAGGGTTTTCAAAATTCCGGCCCTTGGAACAGAGACTAGTCATTTTGGATTGTTGCTCGTAGTGACATTGACCCAGATTACTACGACAAGCCAGGTTTGTTGACAATTTTACTTGTCTTTCTTACTCATTCGATATAATATCGAATTATTCATGTCGATTAGTTGCAAACAATAAGTGCTAGACAAACTTCTTCATTCAGATTTTGGACGGTCTCTTACTGCAGTTACAATTCTGCATGCTTGTCCTAGTAAGCTCACAAGTAAATGATTGATTCACTACATCTATGCTTGCCTTGTCATATTTGTTGTCAATATTCTTTTAGGGTGGACCACCCTATTTCTAAATACTGGAACCGTAGACATGAGTGAATAGTATTTCTCTATGTGATCTCTTCCATCATGTGTGGGCAAGGAACTCTACATTGTATAGAAAGAAAGTGTCATTTCCAGCTTTTACATAGGCTTCGATCTTTTACATGGAATACAATCTTCCTACTTGCTTTGTGTCGTACTACCAACACTCCACCCTTGAAGTTAAACATTATGCCACTCATAATTGCTTAGTTTATTTGTTCAAATACGAATTTCATATGATTCTAATGTTCCTACTTCAGTTTTGAAATGTGTGACTGCCTGTTATAGAGACATAAGGGGTTTGTATTTCTGTGTGTGGTCTGGATAGTACGGTTGGGGAGGTGAACTTTGCATATGTAGGGGTTTATAGGGAGACACTCTCCGAGTTGAATCCGCAATGTATTCCATAGATAATCTGACTACTTTTTATGTTTTCATGAATCTCAGATTCTGAACAGCATCATAATGATTATGAGCTTGCGCGCATGAAAAGAATAAAGCAGAACATTGCCATGGCTGTCAAACTTGGCATTAAGGGACTGAAATCAAGTTTGGATGCAATGCAATGCAAACACTCTCCACCTACAGATTCATGCTCATAATATGATCCTAACAGTGATTCTGAGCTAGAGGGAGACCTAAGTCAATGTAGCTCCCTAGTGGAGGAGTCAGAGCAAGATGCCCTATCTTCTTCACCCATCAAGGTACTTGCTCTAACTTTCCAAGGTTACATTGCTCGTACATATCTTGCAACTGATGCTTTGCATTGCTTCTACTTTGTTGAACTGCCATTAGCTTAGTTTACACATCGTGTATGTGAATACGACCTACCTATCCATTTTCAGTACATATTCCATCTGTCATCATACCATATTTATCCATTCAAATGCTATTCTTGTGTATCAGACATTCAAAAGGAAGAGGGCGATTGCTGATCATGGAGGAGCACAAGAAAAGTATTTGGAAAAGGTAATGTCACCTGATAAATCAAATAGCCCATTAGGTGTAGTTGCAATATCACTGACCCACAAAACACCCCAACTCTAGCAGACTCTAGCCCTACTACACTGGTCATTTCTGATGCCCCAACTCAGCATACCCCAACTAGAGAAAATAGTATGGTTATGCCAGTTGACATAGCACCAGCTATACGGTGCAAAACCCCCATTCCAGCAAAGAGTACACCAAATCCAGTTGCCAAATCCCTTTTCGAACCAGAGAGAGCCCCAATTGCAGCAAATAGGACCCCTGTTCCATTTCTTCCTAGTTTAGAAGACGAAGCTTATGTTGTTGTTAGGAACTTTGTGCACATCTTTCCTTCATGGAAAGATTATACTGCAGACACAGAACAATTTCCAGTCTTCCTCCGCAACTTACGCATAAGCAATGTACTAATGTTATTCATGGTCATTACTGCATATGTTTCTGCTGACAGAAGACACAAGATTTCATTCTTTTAAATAGGCGAGGAGCAAACTGGATTGTGATGACGAGCAAGAGTTGATTGCGCTTTTCAAGCACTCATTGATGAAGTATCGTTCCTACCTGAGGCAAGCGCACTTCGATGGCAAGCCTCTGAACGAAATTTCTGTAAAGTCTCCGGTGCTACATTTATCCGACGGTGACTGGAATAATCTTGGTACACATTGGTCTCGGCTGCAGTGTAAGGTACTGTCTATGATATCACATCACAATTTGAACTACATTTCTACATTTGCCTTAATGTCTCACTTGTACGAAAACGTTAGCAGAAGAACATTCGTTCTCAAGGGACCACAGAATCTCACAACTATACTGCACACTGCATTGCTCTTGTGAGTACCTCTTGCCCTGTATGACCATACTTACTTTCATAGCTGTTTGATTATGTAGCATCACTGCACATGTTAGCCTCGTAATCGTCCATTTGGTGGACATTATAAGATCCTTCTGGACTCTTACATAAATTTAGAATCAACCCAATGCTTTTGAAGAGGTTTAGCTCTCCGGTCCTCTTGTAAGGACTAAACGCGGTCTATCACTGTACTTACATTAACAGCTACTCCCTCCGTCCCATAATATAAGAACGTTTTGTATAGTACACCAGTGTCCAAAACACTCTTGTATTATGGGAAGAGGATTGGTTCATTTTGTAGCATTCTGCATCTTATCTCCCTCGCCCACCATTTACTAAAAAAGATAAGATCTATATTTAATCTTACCAACAAGTAGAATACACAGACAATGCCAGTGCAGAAGTGTAGCCCATTGCTCTTGTCAGTACATTTTGTCATGTATGCTTGTACTTCCAGGGATTGGTAGTTGATTATGTAGCATCAATCTGCATCTTTTCTTTATTATCCTCTATCCCTTCCAGTATTATCATATCTATAATTACTCTCTACAAAATGTAGAGTACAGGCAATGCTTATGAAGAAGATTCTGTGCTGAAATTCTTGAGTTATCCTTCCCTTGACATGGAGAAGGGCATTATAAAGCCGGTGTTAACTGTTAATTTAAGTCAGTCCTTCTAAAGCCTTTATCCTCAACTGTTGTTTAATTTGCTCATACCCCCTATCGTTTACTGCTGTTTAGTTTGCTGTTTCTACCAAAATGCATGTTCGCAAGAACCGTAAGTTCTAAGTTTTACTTGTAAAACCAAATTCCTTATTCATACCATGCACATTACTTAATACTCCCTATATGTATGCTTGTTTTTGTGGATCTATAATCCAGTGTGTGGTGAAGCAGCTCACATTTGCACCTTGTCATCTCCTGTTTTATCTTACTGATGTGGCTGATGATATGAACAACATGTCATGCACATTATCCAAAATAGATACAATGATTTTCTTTGCCCTTCATCTATGCTTGTTATGTTGACATGGTAATCCAGTAGTGTGGTGAAGCTCCCGGCATTATGAACAATGCCAAATTATGCTATTGATATTTTGAACTTACTCTTTATTTTCTAATTTGAAATTGGATAGAATTGACAGCACAGTTATCATCTTTGTTTATACACGTGCAAAACCTATCATCTCTCTTCTTTGTTTCAGGGTGATATGCCTGATGGCATGTACAAGTCTGCTGCAGGCTGTGAGACAAACCCAACATATATTGTAGCAAAGAAGGCAAAACATCTTGAAGATAGTGAGACAACCCCAAAGTCTTGTCTTGATGAAGTGTTCAAGTTACTTGAGACTAACAGTCAAACAAGCTCACAAAATTCGTTGTTTGAATCAATTTGACTTCTTCAGTCCCAAGTTCTAGCAGAAAGGCATTCTGCAACTCAACTTCGACTTGAAGTCCTATCTCTAAGAAAGATTGCGGAGAACACCAATGAGAACCTCATCGCTAAATAGCTACACCTGGAAGCTATGACTGACATGCTAGGCCGGTCTCACTGCCTTGCTCAGCATCTTGCGCAGCAGTTCCCCCGCAAGGCTAACCTTTCTTGAAATGTCTTGGAAGTGGTCTCGGTTCAGTATTATTTTGTTACGCTGCAATGGTGCCCAGTTTTTGTAATCTTCTTCTTCGTTGCGGTTTATGATCACTGGTGGCGAACTTCGATGCCCAGTGGATGTAATATACCTTAAATCCTTTATTGTATAGTGTAGGTTTATTCTTAGTTACTATGTCGTAATTTCTTTATTGTATAGAGTAGGTTTGTTCTTAATTCCTACTAGTTCTGAAAAAAATCAGATGTAGTTGACCAGGCCGAAACATTCGACTCTAACGGGCTAGGTTTTTAGCGGGCCACAATTGGGCTAGCCTGCATCTTTCTTGGGCCCGAATGATTGGGGCCTTCACACATTGCGCCAGGCTCAAACTTACACCGGCCTATATTTTAGTTGGGCCTTTTGTCGACCCAACGCTTAGTTTGGCCAAGATAGCGTTGGGCCATTAACAGGCTGAATATTGTACTGGCCTGTTATGGCCGAGATGAAACCACGGGCCTTTAGCAGGCCAAAATGCATGTTGGGCCTCAATTTTCACTAGTCGTCGACGGGCCTTCAGCATGCCGAAATGTAGTCCGGGCCTTTTTGGGCCCAGTTAGCTAACGGGCCATTACCAGGCCGAAACATATCTCGAGGCTTAGTTGGCCCACAGATATCATGGGCCTTTAAGAGGCCAAAAGCTTAGTACAGGCATCAACGGGCCGAATTACGCGACATGCCTTTAACAGGCCCAAAGTCACGTTGGGCTTAACTGTTGCCACCTTTAGCACGTGCCGTTAGTGGGCCCGATGTCCCGTCGGACCATATATGGCCCATGGGAAGCACGGGCCATTCCCAGGCCGAAAGAATGGGCCCATGTCTACATTAGGCCTCTAACAGGCCGAAAGTCATTGGGCTATAGTTGGGCCCAAATATTCGGCAAACAATTAACGGGCCAGATCTGGCTTCGGGCTGCAAACGGGCCCAAATATTGGGCGAACAATTAACGGGCCAGATCTGGCTTTGGGCCGTAAATGGGCCCAAATATTGGGCTAAAAATTAACGGGCCAGATCTAGCTTCGGGCCGTAAATGGGCCTCTATTAAGCAGGCCATTATTGGGCTGGCCCACTAGTACCTGATTAAGTACTACGAGCCTTTGACTGGGCCGGCCTTTTTAACCTATATGGGCCTCTGTTGGGCCCAGCCATGTGTTGACGTATCATAGGCATGTCCCCTCAAGTGGACGGGCGACATCTGGCCAACTGACGAGCTGAAAGGTGTTCCCTTCGGCCAATCCAAATTTTACACGTGGAAATTTCCCATTGGTCAGGGATGTTAACGGGTTATTGGATCCAAAATCCGACCCGATAGCTTAACGGCGTTCCGTTACGGTGGATGCCACATGTCGGTCACCCTTGACGAAAGCACTTCTGTGACGCGTGATTTATCGTCATGGAACTGGACACTTCCGTGATGATAATTTTGGTAATGTCATGGAACACTTCTACGACAACACATGTATGACTATCTTGATTCTGTCATAAAATCGTCATGGATGTACATGCATGACAGAAAACGCGACCTACTGTGACAAATACGTATCATCACGGAGGTGTATTTTTTTTGTAGTGCATGGCAAAACTGGGTTTAAGGATATTTGGAAGCACAAGTAGTATCTCTACTTGGTGCAAGGAATTTTGGCTAGAATGAGGGGGAAAGGTAAGCTCAACATGTTTGAATGATCCATGACAATATACTTTAACTGAGATGTGAGAAAACATAACCCATTACGTTGTCTTCCTTGTCCAACATCAACTCTTTAGCATGTCATACTTAATGAGTGCTCACAATTATAAAAGATGTCTAAGATAGTATATTCATATGTGAAATCTCTCTTCCTTCAATATTCTTTCATGAATTTTTCAAAGGACCAATACGATGCTTGCTAACCTTCAATAAATTTACAACCTCTACTTCTTAGATTTTAAGTCATTACTCCCCATGGGATAAGCAAATGAAACATATATAATTTCAGATTTATGGCATTCAACTCATTCAACCATTTACTCATAAGATATAAGTGAAGCACACGAGTAAATGACAAACTACTCCAAAAAGATGGAAGTGAAGATCAATGAGTAGCTACATAATTATGTAACTATGCGAAGACTCTCTCTCATTTAAGAATTTCAGATCTTGGTATTTCATTCAAACAGCAAGCAAAGCAAAATAAAATGACGTTGCAAGGATAGCACAACTCATGTGAAGAAGCAAAAACTTAGGCTCAACCGATACTAACCGATAGTTGTTGAAGAAGAAAGGTGGGATGCCTAACGGGGCATCCCCAAGCTTAGATGCTTGAGACTTCTTGAAATATTATCTTGGGGTGCCTTGGGCATCCCCAACCTTGAACTGTTGTGTCTCCTTAAATCCTCTCATATCATGGTCTCTCTTTTTATCAAAAGCTTCATCCACACCAAACTCAACAAGAACTCATGAGATAGGTTAGTATAAACATATGCAAAACCATATCATTTTCTACTATAACAAATCACTAAAATTATTATTCAACATTGCATACTAAATGCCTCTGCATATTAAATACTCCTATTCTCAAATAGAATCATTAAACAAGCAAACATATGCAAACAATGCAAACATAACAGCAATCTGCCGAAACAGTATAGTCTGTAAATAATGCAAGAGTATCAATAATTCCCTAAATCCAACAATTATGAGAAAAATACTACGCTGTAGAAGATTTATCAGAGCTCATTATGCAAAAAGTTTCAACATTATACCATTCTCTGACTATTCTAGGAAATTTTTGCAACAGCGGTAAACTTTCTGTTTTCAAACAGCAACATGTATACTTGCAAAATAAGCATGGTAAAGGCTATCCTTGACATTTTTATTGAGACTAAAGATGCAAAACATTATTATAAATAACAGCAAGCAAATACTAACAAAAGAAAATGACGCTCCAAGCAAAACACATATCATGTGGTGAATAAAAATATAGCTCCAAGTAAAGTTACCGATGAACGAGGACGAAAGAGGGGATGCCTTCCGGGGCATCCCCAAGCTTAGGCTCTTGGTTGTCCTTGAATATTACCTTGGGGTGCCTTGGGCATCCCCAAGCTTAGGCTCCTGCCACTCTTTATTCCATAGTCCATCGAATCTTTACCCAAAAATTGAAAACTCCACAACACAAAACTCAACAGAAAACTCGTAAGCTCCATTAGTATAAGAAAATAAAACCACCACTTAGGTACTGTAATGAACTCATTATAAATTCATATTGGTGTTAAACCTACTGTATTCCAACTTATCTATGGTTCATACCCTCCGATACTACTCATAGATTCATCAAAATAAGCAAACAACACATAGAAAACAGAATCTATCAAAAATAGAACAATATGCAGTAATCTGTATCAAACGTATACTTATGGAACTCCAAAAATCCTACCAAATTATTAACTCCTAAGAACTTTGTGTACCAATCCAGAGCAAAAAGAATCAGATCATAAGCACGTTTCTGTGAATTAACAAAACTAATTTACTGGGTGCAAAAGTTTCTGCTTTTTAGCAGGATCAACACAACTATCACCGTAAGCTGTCCTAAAGGTCTTACTTGTCACTTTATTGAAACAAAAGCAATAAAACATGATTACTACAGTAGCATAATCATGTGGAAACACAAAAATAGGAAGGGTAAATATTGGGATGTCTCCCAACAAGCGCTTTTCTTTAATGCCTTTTAGCTAGGCATGATGATGACAATGATGCTCACATAAAAGATAAGAATTGAAACATAACGGGAGCATCATGAAGCATATGACTAGCACATTTATGTCTAACCCACTTACTATGCATAGGGATTTTGTGAGCAAACAACTTATGGGAACAATAATCAACTAGCATAGGAAGGTAAAACAAGCATAACTTCAAGACTTTAAGCACATAGAGAGGAAACTTGACATTATTGCAATTCCTACAAGCATATGTTCCTCCCCCATAATAATTTTCAGTAGCATCATGAATGAATTCAACAATATAACCAGCACCTCATTAATTCTTTTCATGATCTACAAGCATAGAAAATTTCCTACTCTCCACATAAGCAAAATTCTTCTCATTCGGAATAGTGGGAGTATCATAAGAGACTTGAACACTAAAAATTGTTTCCACATTAAAAGAGTAATGTTAAAAAAAGGGTAATCATAATCATGACAAGTTTTATAAATATAACCATCACTACTTTTTATAGCATAAGTTTCATCACAATAATCATCATAAGTCGCAACTTTGTTCTCATCATAATTGATTGAAACCTCTCCCAAGATAGTGGAATCATCACTAAATAATGTTGACGCTCTTCCAAATCCACTTTCATATTCATCACAATAAGATTCAACATCCTCCAAAATAGTGGGATCACTACTTCCTAAAGTTGACACTCTTCCAAACCCACTTTCATCAATATAATCATCATAGGTAAGAGGCATGCTATCATCATAACAACTTTGCATATCAAAACTTGGGATGCTAAAAATATCATATTCATTAAACATAGCATCCCCAAGCTTGGGAAAAACATTAATTACAGCAAATATATTCTCAAATATTTCATCCTCATCAAACATAGCTTCCCCAAGCTTGGGCCTTTTCATATCATAAGCGTAATCACTCCCATCATTAATATTATGGATAGCACCAATAGTATAGCAATTATCATCATCACAATGAGTAGTAGGAGCAACATCATTTGGGAGGGATACCTTTTTACCTTTGTTGCTCCTTATTTTCTTTTTATTCTTCACATTATGTGTGGGTTCAACCTTCTTCTTTGTGCTCCTTATTGATGAGATTGGTTGAATAGAAAGCTCCTCCTTGTTACATGATTCATCATAAGAAATAATAGGAGGATATTGGGAAGTCTCTTCCCTTTCATCAGTATTCTCATCATTTCTATTTTCTTTATTTTCTTTAGGTGATTGGCAATATAAGGATTTTCAATGCAATTCACCGCACAAAACAAATAAATCTCCTCTAAATCAATATCAAGGAAATGCTCAAGATTAAATTTTGGAATAAGCTTAGTTGCACGTTTCAATTCTTCATAACCCAAAATCAAATTAAGTTCATTGTAATGAGAAAGGGATATCAAATCATCACAATTTTTGGACACGATTCGATCATGAAACAATTTGCATTGGAGATGTAAATGACCACGTTCATTGCAAAGTTCACAATGGTAAAGATATCTTAAATTTTCAGCACTAACATTAAGCCTTTCTTGCAACCCTTTAGTTTCTAAATACTTATGCCTCTTGCAATATCTATTTTCCCTATTTGGTGTGTACTTGCAAACCCAATCTACTCCACAAAAATCGACATGCTTATAAGAGATATTTTCATCATAACTAGTGCAGTCATCATTAGTACTATGGATATTCAAGGAGTTCATACTAATAACATTGCAATCATGCTCATCATTCAAAGATTTAGTACCAAGCATTTTAATGCATTCTTCTTCTAGCACTTGAGCACAATTTTCCTTTTCATCATACTCACGAAAGATATTAAAAATATGAAGCATATGAGACAAACTTAACTCCATTTTTTTGTCATATTCTTTTATAAACTAAATTAGTGATAAAACAAGAAACAAAAAGATTCTATTGCAAGATCTAATGATGTACCTTCAAGCACTCACCTCCCCGGCAACAGCGCTAGAAAAGAGCTTGATGTCTACTACACAACCTTCTTCTTATAGACGTTGTTGGGCCTGCAAGTGCGTAGGTTTGTAGGACAGTAGCAAATTTCCCTCAAGTGGATGAACTAAGGTTTCAATCCGTGGGAGGCGTAGGATGAAGATGGTCTCTCTCAAACAACCCTGCAACCAAATAACAAAGAGTCTCTTGTGTCCCCAACACACCCAATACAATGGTAAATTTTATAGGTGTGCTAGTTCGGCGAAGAGATGGTGATACAAGTGCAATATGGATGGTAGATATAGGTTTTTGTAATCTGAAAATATAAAAACAGCAAGGTAACTAATGATAAAAGTGAGCGTAAACGGTATTGCAATGCTAGGAAACAAGGCCTAACGTTCATACTTTCACTAGTGCAAGTTCTCTCAACAATAATAACATAGCACTACAAAAAAATACACTTCCGTGATGATACGTGTTTGTCATAGTAGGTCGTGTTTTTTGTCATGCATGTACATCCATGACGGATTTATGACCGAATCAAGATAGTCATACATATGCTGTCGTAGAATTGTTCCATGACATTACCAAAATTATCATCACGGCAGTGTCCAGTTCCATGACGATAAATCGCGCGTCACAGAAGTGCTTTCGTCATGGGTGACCAACACATGGCATCCACCGCAATGGAACGCTGTCAAGCTATCGAGTTGGGTTTTGGATCCGATAACCCGTTAACAGCCCCGACCAATGGGAAATTTCCACGTGTAAAATTCTTATTGGCCGGACGAAACACGTGTCAGCTCATCAGTGGGTCAAATAGGCGCCTATGATATGTCGACACATGCCACGGCCCACCACTGGCCCATTTAGCTTACAAAGCAGGCCTGTTTGACTTGGTCAAAAGTTAACGGGCTGGCCCATGAAAAGCCTGTTAACGATCTTTTCGCAAATAGCCCATTTTACGACCCGTTAACTCATGGCCCGTTAGGCTCTAAAGGAAATCGGCCCAACAACGTCATGTGGACCGTCGAATATAACACCAGCCCATTTCACTTTTGGCCCATGTATGGCCCACGGCGTCTTTCGGGCCATATGAGGCCTTCGTATCTTTCGGCCCTTTATAGGCCCACGGTGACTCTAGCCCATTATGAACAGTAATTTTCTTTATACCCATTAACGGCCCGTGATTTACATGGGCCGTTTCCAACCCGTGTTAGCTTTCGGCCTATTGACGGCCCATACGTTCTTGGGCTCCTTTTCGGCCCTCGATTACTTCCAGCCTGTTACTGGCTTGTTCCCCTAATGGGCCAAATTCGGCCCATGGCAACAGTCGGCCCGTTACTGGCCTGTTCCTCTAATGGGCCAAATTCGGCCCATGGAAAGATTCGGCCCGTTACTGGCCTGTTACCCTAATGGGCCAAATTCGGCCCATGGCAAGAGTCGGCCTGTTTTTGGCCTGTTAACCCATTGCACTGTTTCCAGCCCGTCCTATATTCTGGCCCATTAACAACCCGTTATGCCTGTGACAGAATTAAGCCTTTGCTATCCTACGGCCTGTTAACGACCCGTTACCGTGCTGGGCCGATACCAATTACGCCCGATTACGGGCCATGTAGACCCACTTATCCGACGGCCCGAGGCCCACCGATTATAGGCCCATTTATCGACGGCCCGTAGGAGACCCATGGATCCTATGGCCCGTATATGGCCGCCACTAGCAAACCAGGGAAAAAGAAGACTAGGAACTAACGCTAGGCTATTAAGGCGATTAAGGCAAAACTAATGCTATGCTATTAAGGCGATTGCACAGATTACATCCACTCGGCATCAAAGATCGCCACCAGTCCAAATATAGGGAACACCCTACACTATACAAAAATGGCTTGCTGTTTTCTTCACCCGGTGGCTACACGTTAAGAATAAATTTTGTATCGCACCAAAAGAAATTACAACTATATAACAAAAGGAAGGTTGGCATAAAACTTAACAGTCTAGCAGATAAATGCACCACCAGAAGTTCGGAAGCTCAGTTCATTTGACCTGACTGTTACGTTTTCATGCTGTATTGTCCGATGGAGCACCATAACCCTCACCTTCATTTCCCCTAGGCTCCTGAACAACATAGCAAATGTCTGACAGTCTGGTTTCAAAACCATGCATATCTTGACAACATCGAACAATTCCTCTCCTTGTTTCACAAAGGGTCTCTGTTAGAGAATGGACCTGTGTCTGGAGCACAGATACAACATTGCTTTGAGCTTGCATATCTTGATCATGAGGCAGCTTGGACGATATTGCCTTAACAACCAACCCAGTATTACGCAGGAACATGCTTTTGGCACTGTTAGTGGACAGGTACTAACCCACTGTAGCAAGAGCTGACATTGCGGTTATAGTTGCCTCGCCACCTTCAGAAGGTGGCGGTTCCACCATTTTTTCCATAGCTCACTGAAAAGTTGAGGTTTTACATTAGTAGTACCAGAACAGAAGATATTAAGGAGGCAGGAAAACCAAACAAAATAGCTTTGGTCTATATACAGAACTTATTCTGGTGAACCCATGTAAAATATTAGTTGTATTTTATTGCAAAGTACATAATAAAACTAGGTTCCAAACATATCACCATGTACCATCGCTAATGTATTGTCTATTTCTTCACATTGTATTGAGGGATAAGGATAAAGAGACGAGGTTTATAATACGGTAAGAATAGTATGACATAATTCATATCACAAAACAACTGAGAACAGACAAACAGGCAATTGTAACATTGTGTGGGAAAGTCCAGCACGGAACTAGATTACGGGTCAAGATCAAAGGAACATCACTCCTCTCTTTTAAACCTTGTAAGGTGCAATGATACGCTAAGACAATTGTGTATAAAATTGAAAAGAGTAATAGACATTGGCTGCAAACCATGCAGTTCAAGGCACAAGTTAGAATAAGTAGTAGTTAAAAGGCATGAGGATTAAGGACTTACAACAGCGGCTTTGACTGGTGTAGTCATGCCCTTCCTCTTGCTGGTGTGACAGTACTTGCAGATTTCCACAACATTTGGTTCAGGTAATTTTTGGTCCTTGCGGCCTTTCCTCTGCATTTTGAACAAGTCAATATAGATCTGATAATAAGGTACAACGAAAAGAGTGAAACAGCAGCTAATTACAAGAGCCTTGCAGTGTGCAATATAGCTACGAGATCCTGTCGTCTGTTGGAATTTCACTTTCGTACGGTTGGCCTTGTTCTTTGAACAGTTCACCTACAAGAAGATAGATTTGTTTGGCACATGCGTAAATAGGACTTCAACATGTGATCTGATCACATATATATATAATGTACCTGATACTTCGGATCAGACCAGTGTTTAAT
Organism: Triticum aestivum; assembly: GCF_018294505.1. NCBI lineage: Eukaryota > Viridiplantae > Streptophyta > Magnoliopsida > Poales > Poaceae > Triticum > Triticum aestivum. The sequence continues at coordinate 88,426,439 of NC_057798.1, forward strand.
AAGGCCCCTCTAGTCTTCATCTGATATATTTTCCACTAGAGATGTTTGGGGAAGTTCACTGTTAGCCTTGCCTTCAAAGTGGGTTTTCCTCAAGTTATACCGATATTGTCGCAGAGCAGACTTGAAAACATGGGTGCAAGCTTGTCTGGTTGCATCATCTTGGCTATCCAACTTGAACCTCATCTGTTGAAAATTATGGGAGTCTCATTATCAGCAACCTAGAAAGTATGGGACAGAGCAAGACGATATTACTAGTTTCCATACATAACCATACTTACAGATAAATGGTTGAGGAAGGTGTTGAACTGGGTTTCATCTTTGTCATTCCTTTACTGAATCCATGTTGGGAGGATACGTACATGACACCTAACGGCAACCGCTGCCTCTGATACTAACTAGGCTGACTCTGTAGCATCACGTGGCCTTTTTAAACCTTCCTCAAAACGGATCTCCATTCTTCCTCCTCTAGATTTAGTTAACCTATCGAGCATTATCCCTGATGTTTCTTTCCTCTTGCGCCTAGGTGCTAGTCCAACAACGAACATAGGAAGTGTTAGTGTACATCAAACTATGAGACTACATATAAAGAAGCATGCAACTGTAACTTGACTCTAGCAACTACCTTCTTGCTGTTGAATCTCACAAGGTTCATCTGATATTGCCAACTCGTCTTGTGTCAAGAGTGCTTGGGAAGTAGTTTCAGATGGCAAGGGAGCTTGCGAACATGCTACTAGCTCAGTTGATGCACGAGTAAGTCGTGCAGCTGGTAGTACTGTGGTAGGTGTTGCAAGAACTAGGGCTGTCTCTGCTTGTTTGGTGGTAACTATTTGTTTCTGTTTAGCTTTTTTTGCAACTCGTGTAGCATGGGATGCCGTGTTTGTAGAATTTTCCGCTGGACTTTGACCTTCTATTGCACCATCAGTACCAGCAGAATCTGCAGGATTCATCCGCTTCTCATTCCCTGCCATGTTGTGTTTCTTCCTCTTTGTCTATGCCATGTTAAGTCGAGCCGACAAGAAAAACGAATAACAATTTAGTTCTTCAGAACAAATTGATTTGTGATGCAGACGAACTGAACTTTGATGTTAGACAACCACATGATAGGAGGATGTAATATGTATGGAAAACAGGACGGAAGAGATAACCAGAACTATGATGTGTAAACTAAGAAGAAGACATTTCACCAAATTAGAAGCAATGCAATGGAAGGAAGACACCATATGAAAGATGCTACAAATATCGGTCTGCCAAGTTAACAATGTCTCATCATAAATGGCGTTCAAACAAATGTGAAGCAGTACAAGAAATAAATCATATGCAAGATGCAAACAACATCACACTACCATGTTAGAGGTCTCTCGTCATTAGTGTCATTGCATATTCACAGCATTGCATATTCACAGCTTATGATGTGTAAACTAAGGAGAAGGCATTTCAACAAATTAGAAGCAATGAAAGCTAGACACCATATGAAAGATGCAACAAATATCACTCTACCAAGTTAAAACTATCTCGTCATAAGTGCCATTTCAACAAATTAGTAGTACAAGCTAGAAAAGAATGTGAGATGTAACCTATATCACACTCCGAAGTCAAACGTGTCTTATGATAAGTGATTGTTGCAGGTTACACAACAGTAGTAATTTGATGTAAGAACATGGTGTGATAGACAGATATTGTATGTTCTAGAAACAGGAACCATGTCTTATTCAAGTATAATGTGTAAAGTAAGCAGATGGAATTCAACAAAATTAGAAGCAATACAAGCTAGACATCACACATAACATGCAACCACATATAATAGTGCCAAGTTAGAGGGAGCACCGGTGATGCTGCACTAGGGGAGACGTGCTCATCATAAACACAACTTTGTTGAGTGTCTATGCATGTGTTGTCTTGGAAATCATATTGGGGTTGTGGAGGAGTAGAAACTGTAGAGGCCCTCCGTTCGGAAGGAGCACCTTTATCTGCTGCCTTGCTAACTTCCTTCCGCTTTATTGATTTTGAATTGTCAAGTAAAACCGACAAGAAAAAGCAATAAAATTCTCTCTTCAGAACTCATTCATGCATGATACTGACAATCACTACTTTGATGTAAGGCAAACACATGATACCAGGATGGAATATGTACGAAAAACAGGACGGCATGGCATGTTCACAACTGTTTGTGTAAACTAAGCAGAAACCATTCCAGCAAATAAGAAGCAATGCAAGCTAGACACCACATGAAAGATGCAACAATATGACTCTGCCAAGTTAAAAGCGTCCCATCATAAATGGATTTCAATAAATTAGAAGCAGCGCATGCTATAAATCATATGAAAGATGCAACTAATATCGCACTGCATATACTAAAGGTGTCTCGTCATGTTGATTGATGTGGGATACAAAAAAACAATAGTTTTATGTAAGGACATGCTTAATAGATAGATGTACTATGTACTAAATACAGGAAGGAATGTCACATTAACGGGTATAATGTATAAGCTAAGCAGACTAGCACATGCAGTTTAACCAGATTGGAAGAATTACAATCTAGACACCATATGCAACATCCAACCACATATCACGCTGCCAAGTTAGAGCAAGCACCTGCGATGCTAGTGCAGGGGAAATGTTGTAATCAACTACAGAGCTACGTTCACTATCTTCATCTAGCATTTTTGTTTCTTGAGAATCATGTCGGGAGGCTGACACTGCATTCTTTAAATGAGGAGTAGTCCCCTTGCCTGCCTGCCTCGTCATAAGTGATTGATGAGCGATACACAAGAACATTAGTTTGATGTAAGAAGATGGTTAATACATAGATGTACTAGTATGTACCAAAAACAGAAAGGCATGTCATATTCAAAGGTATAATGTGTAAGGTAAGCAGATGCAATTTAACCAAATTGGAAGCAATACAAGCTAGACATCCGGCTAGAGTGGTGAGCATGATCATCTAGGACCTGAGATTCTGGTGGGAGGCGGGCTGCTTTGCCACCATCACAACTTTTTAGTTGGCTTCCAGGTGATGCCTATCTTTGCTGGGCTTGTCACTGGCTCAGCCAGTGCCCTGACTAGCTATTTGTTTTCTGGTGCTCACAGGATGGTGGTTCATGTAAAAAATATCTTTCCTTATCTTAATAAAGACCGCCTTCAGCCTTTCGAATACAAGCTAGACACCATATGGAACATGCAACCACATATGACTCCGCGAAGTTAAAGCAAGCACCCGGGATGGTGGTTCATTGCGAGCGAGGTCATCAACTCCAGAGCAACGTTTATCGTCTCCATCTGCTAACACTACACCCTTTATAGCGTTGTAACGTGTTGTGCCTAGCCGCGTAGAAAGCTGGCACGACTTGTCTCTTTTCTTTTTTGCTTCTCTCGAGGCAGACTCTGAAATACCCTTGCATAAAAACACAATAGTGAGAGTATGGGTGAAGTGTGTGCAGAACTAGTGCACTGTAAAAGTAGCAGATAGCATGTGGCTGAAAAATAAATGACAGGAGACATATGATAGCTCTACAACATTGCATGGAAAACAAAATTAGATTATACTCCGTATGATTTTGTAATATATGAGCATAGGAAATGCAGGTACTCCTCCAGCACACCACCACATGTGGTCATATCTAAGATAACAGTCGATTGAAAATAAATAGGTCAGTCGATTTTTTTAATGAACCGTCCGATCTATAAGGAACGGGCAGATGGCCTTCGTCTACCTCCCGCTAGTCACTGTTGACAATCTTTCTCGAATCGCCAACGACCACCGGCCCAGACCCCTGCCTCCGCCGCCCCGCCCTCCCATCGACCTCACACCACCGCCATGCTTGGCAGCGCCCCCAGGCCATCCCTTTAATCCCGTCCGACCTCCAGATCAGGCGCCAGTAGCTCTAGGCCGCACATGCCCCTAAGATAAACACCAAGGCGCTGCTTCCCCGGCGTAATAGTTGTACTAGCGCCTGTTACGCCGGGGAATGCTTCCGTTAATTGGGAATCAACTAGCCAGAAATTAAAATTCAAGGGGCGACGGACCTCTAGCTAAGGTGAAATAGTATATGAGGAGAAACCTTGTGCATCACGAGTTACTAAGAACATCTAGTATCAAGAAGAAGCGGTAAACTAGTGTCTTCTGTGGGATGAATACCGTGCAAGCAGAGACGTAAGATTTGCACGAATAAGGGAAGAGGAGTACCTTTTTCGATTGGCGGTGTGGTCACCTCCACATGTCGTGCCGATCTTCTTCTTTTTACCGGGGAAACCAATGTTCTGGAGGGTGCAGCCTTGGACGAACCCATGGCCAAATTGTTGACTGTGTTGCCGTGGCCGTATGTTGGCGGAGGGGAAGCAGATCCGAGGCGGCGAAGGACGGCGTAGGAACAACTCCGGTGCGGTGGAGGGTGGTGAAGTTGGAGCGGCCGTGGTGAGGCGCAGGACGGCGTGGTTGAACTGGCTCGGGTACGGATGGCTCGGCCTCGACTTCAACTACTAGCTGTGGAGGGCATTGCGGTTGAGGTTGCGATGGACGACGACATCGGGGTATCGGCTCCGGCGTGATGGAGGAGGGCGGCGGTTGATGGGTGGGATGGGGTGGCGGGTGGAGGACGCCAGGGTTTCGCGGCTGGTGGAGAGGTAGTTTTGGCACCCACGAAGTACGAATGAGGAATCAGACGGGTGTGGGGAACCATGTTTTGGTCTGGGACGCGCTTGTTTTTGGCTTTTTTGAACAGAAGATGGGACGCGCTTGTTTGAAATTTGGGGAAAGTACAAACTTTGCCCCCTCTTAAATTTCGGACCTACTGCGGGTCGGGGGCAGGATGGTAATCCCAGGTGTCCCAAATAGTGGGCAGGAGCGATTTCGGCCGCGCACATGTGTGCTTAGGTGGCCATTTTGTATGAATGTTTTTCGGAGGAGGTTGCGTGGCGTCTAGATGAAGCTACAAACCTACCCCAGTTTAGACCTTTGGACGTCGGGCCGGTAGGTTTCACGGGTCGGAGTTATTAGAAAAGTAATTTACTTGTACTACCAAACATTGGTCTCACTCGGTTTCGGGCGAGTAGAGGCTCTTTTGGCGCTTCGTTCAAATTTTGAAATACAAGCATTCACGTTTAGAGTACTCTTGAACTATGAGGATTGACCTAAATAGACAACGTTATATTTGATCTTGTATGTTTGAAAACCTCATTAAATTATCCGCTTCTTTTTGAAATTTTGACACTTGAAAATCCTATAACTAAGATTATTTTGGAATGGAGGAGCTAAATTTGAATCTATTTTGTACACGACTACATATGCTATTATGTACAAAATCGGAGCAAAGATTGGTGCCCCCATAATTTAGGTATGGTTTACAAATGCTATGATATCAAATTCAAATAATTGAATGGACTTCACGTTGAATTCAATTTTTTTAAACCACCTTAAGTTGAATTCAAATGTATGCTAGTTCATAGGTAGCTATTTATAATGTCCATTGTGTAACTTTTGTATGTATAATGTGCTTTACACACACAACATGAACTATACTCACCTTTATATTAGATTGCTAAAGCGATGCATTGTCTGGAGTTCAAAATACTAACTATGTGGATCAATTGTGTCGAATAATAACATAGACATGCACAAATTCGATAGAATCTAGATGTCTGATGGATCAATAACCGCTCCTTACACGAATTGCAAATATCATGATCCCATCCTAATATTTGGATACAATTTATATCTTTAATCAATGTGTAGAGCACTCTTTTACGTGTAGTTTCGCTCTCCATTGGTGGTCTCTCACACACTCACACACTCTCTCCCAAGGTGTCTTTCTCGCACACATGCTCTAGATATAACCCTCCCTCCCTCTCGTAACCATTTACAACTGTTTTCACTAACCTTTAACACAAGCACTCTTCCTCTCGCAAACATACACACGCACAATCCTCATCGACCCTTTCTATATACATGGACCTGCGTACGCGTGTCATGTATGCACATTATTTTTACGCCTGTCTCTCACGCATTGTCTCACACCTCTCTTCCTAATCGACGAGTATGATTCTAGCAGAGCATTCTGTAGGATGCCCCTTAAAGTTAGGTTGGATGAATAGTAATATCATAGATAAAGGGGTTACCTTAGTCCGAGAACCCAGGGTTACAAATCCTAGCCGGCTTTGTTAGTGGACACAGAGTGCTTCACAATTCTACTATCTTTGTCTTGTACGACTAGTCATCCATGGGGCTTCCTAAATGCGTCACGGGCCGACCAATGTGGCGCAGGACGGAACCGAACGAAGGGCCTCACCTCGACCCACCGGACCTCACGCGGTGACACACCCACTGGCCCCACGTCTCATTATCTTCTCACACCCACACATACCAACACAAACACCACACACACAGAAAATTTCTCCTAGTGCCTCTATTCCCTCCCCCCTTGCATATACACACTCAAGGGAATGGAACCTCTTGTCGTGACGTCATATTCATCTCTCTCTCTAGACCACTCTCATTTCTCGTGCTATCTCTCCCACGCCCCCCCCGTCGGCCCCTCTATCCATGCCTTTCTCGAATACGTAATACACACACATACCTCTCTAGGCCCTGCCAAATGCAGCAGCTACACATTCACACATGTTACATCACGTACCCCATTGATCTAAAAAGCCCTCTCTTCACGTTTATTTTGCATACAACATTCCTTTTGAATAAAGTGTGGCCAAAAAATTATTTTAGACTTTCTACATATTTACAACATTACAAAGTTATATGGAGGAGTACGAATGCTAATTTGCATTGCATGGTGCCCACAACGATATTTATTCCGCACTGTGAATTTGTATATTTTTATACTATATACAAAATAAAGAGAAACGAAGAGCATCTCTCTCTCCATCGCATACCCCCCTGTATGCCCCTTTCACGTATGCACACAAAACTATCTCCAGGTCCTCTAAAAGTAAGCCCCCAGAAAATTCACGCATGTTTCATCTTTCTCTCGCGATATATGCAATGAAGATCATTGTATTTTAAGCGAAAGCATGATACGTACATTGGACTTCAGAATCCACTCATTACGGTCACCATTTACGTTTAGTGGTTATTATACAGTCACGGGCTCACCGTATAACTCTGTATTTGCTCATGACATGACTAGTTGACCAGTTAAACGCTCTAGGTGGCACCTCTAATGTTGCATCACCTTATCTCGCTACCATCGTGCCCACCTGTCGGCTTGTATCTACTCTACATCTACACTCTTATAAAATACATAAAATACACGCTTATAAAAACAGAGTTGGTGATGATGGTGTGCCTGCCATCCTGCAATATAGGCCGTCCGATTTATATCTGACGGATAGGAAAGAAACTATGGCAATTTTGCAAAAACGTACCCACACACCTCTCCACATTTGCAAATAAGGCCTTCCCTCGTTAATCCTTTTCTCTCACAAGATAAACAAGTCATACAAATGCATCTTGATGTTACATGCAACGCACGTGCATCTTGCTAGTAAGAATGAAAACAAATGACAAAAAAACATTTGGACGGTGGTTCGAAGTCATGACCGCGGGCACATCGGAAAAGGTGGCCTTGTATTGGTATGCTGAGCCGTCTGTTTTAACACACAGGAGCTGGTGTGGTGATTATACACACACGCACGCATGCACATGAACTGCATCAACGCAACACTCACACAAACACATGCACCCACGCACGCACGCAACACTCACACGTACACACACATCCACACACACACGCAACACTCACACGCACACATGCACGAATGCAAGCACACACCAGTACACCACACGACCAACACACACTCTCATGCTCAAGTGCTCAACCTACACGTGCATGCGCACACATCAGGCTCTGACAGACACATACAAAACATAGGACCGACTCCAGCAGACTGTACCCATACTTCACTGGCCACACCACTAGCCCCAACACATAGGACCTGCACTCCAGCAAAAGGTATATACGGATTTCATTTGCCATAACACCAGCTGTACCACAGAAAAATCCCACTGCAGCAAAAAGTACAACAAGTCCACCGGCCGAAGACCTATCCCAACTGCAGAGACGACCAATTCCTGCTGAGGGAGTTCCGGACTAGGGGGTGTCCGGATAGCCGAACTATCATCATCGGCCGGACTCCAAGACTATGAAGATACAAGATTGAAGACTTCGTCCCGTGTCCGGATGGGACTTACCTTGGCGTGGAAGGCAATCTTGGTGATACGGATATGTAGATCTCCTACCATTGTAACCGACTCTGTGTAACCCTAGCCCTCTCCGGTGTCTATATAAACCGGATGGCCTTAGTCCATAGGACGAACAACAATCATACCATAGGCTAACTTCTAGGGTTTAGCCTCCTTGATCTTGTGGTAGATCCACTCTTGTAACACACATCATCAATATTAATCAAGCAGGACGTAGGGTTTTACCTCCATCAAGAGGGCCCGAACCTGGGTAAAACATGGTGTCCCTTGTCTCCTGTTACCATCCGCCTAGACGCACAGTTCGGGACCCCCTACCCGAGATCCACCGGTTTTGACACCGACGTTGGTGCTTTTATTGAGAGTTCCTCTGTGTCGTCACCGATAGGCTCGATGGCTTCTTCAACCATCATCAACGACGCAGTCCAGGGTGAGATCTTCCTCCCCGGACAGATCTTCGTATTCGGCGGCTTTGCACTGCGGGCCAATTCGCTTGGCCATCTGGAGCAGATCGAAAGCTACGCCCCTGGCCGTCAGGTCAGATTTGGAAGTTTGAACTTCACGGCTGACATCCGCGGGGACTTGATCCTCGATGGATTCGAGCCACAGCCGAGCGTGCCTCACTGTCACGGCGAGCATGATTTAGCTCTGCAGCCAGACAGTACCCTGGAGGCCGCACCTGAAACCGCTCCGATCTTCAATTCGGAGCCGGCTGCGCAGATCGAGGACGGATGGCTAGACACTGCCTCGGGGGCCGCAACCTCTATGGCGATAGAGCCGAACACTGACCTTGTCCCTCATAAATCTCGTGACTCCGAGGTGCCGGACTCCTCGCCAGATTACGAATCTCCCGCGCCCTCCCCGATCGAATCCGATTGGGCGCCGATCATGGAGTTCACCGCATCGGACATCTTTCAACACTCACCTTTCGGCGACATCTTGAGTTCGCTAAAGTATCTCTCATTATCAGGAGAGCCCTGGCCGGACTGTGGTCAGGATGGTTGGGATGCGGACAACAAAGAAATTCAAAGCCCACCCACCACCCACTTGGTAGCCGCTGTCGACGATCTAACCGACATGCTAGACTACGACTCCGAAGACATCGACGGTATGGACGACGATGCCGGAGACGACCAAGAACCAGCGCCTACTGGGCACTGGACAGCCACCTCATCATATGACATATACATGGTGGATATCCCAAAAGATGGGAATGGTGAAGGAACAGAGGAGGATGACCCCTCCAAAAAGCAGCCCAAGCGCCGGCGTCAGCGGCGCCGCTCTAAATCCCGCCACAGCAAGAATGAAGACTCCGGCACCGGAGATAACAATACACCGGACAGTGCCGAAGACAACCCACTCCAGCAAGATCAAGCGTAGGAGGACGAAGAGGCCAGCCCTCACGAGAGAGCGGCAGAAGAAGAGGTAGAGGATTATATGCCTCCCTACGGAGACGAAGCGAGCCTCGACGATGACGAATTCGTCGTGCCTGAGGATCCCGTCGAACAAGAGCGTTTTAAACGCAGGCTTATGTCCATGGCGAATAGCTTCAAGAAAAAGCAGCAACAGCTTACAGCTGATCAAGATCTGCTAGCCGACAAATGGACCGAAGTCCTCGCGGCCGAAGAGCATGAGCTCGAACGCCCCTCCAAAATCTACCCTAAATGCAAGCTGCTTCCCCGATTAGAGGAGGAGGCATATGAACCCGCATCACCAGGAGACAATACGGCTGACCGACCACCCCGTGGTCGTGATAGAGAGGCCTCTAGGCCCTTCACTAGACCCGTACCCCGGCATCGCTCGAAAAGCACACGGCCATAGGGGAACGCTCCGAACTTGCGAGATATATTGGAGGATAAGGCAAGACAATCAAGATCGATCTATGGATCGCGTGGGCGCCCCACGATACATGACGACAACCGTCGCGCTGGACACAGTAAGTCCGGCCGGGCCGAACAAAATAGACCAAGCTCCCTTGAGCTCCGTCGTGATATCGCCCAGTACAGAGGCGCCGCACACCCACTATGCTTCACAGATGAAGTAATGGATCATCAAATCCCCGAAGGGTTTAAACCCGTCAATATTGAATCCTATGATGGCACAACAGACCCCGCGGTTTGGATCAAAGACTATCTCCTTCACATCCACATGGCCCGCGGCGACGATCTTCACGCCATCAAATACCTCCCCCTCAAGCTTAAAGGACCAGCCCGGCATTGGCTCAACAGCTTGACAGCAGAGTCAATTGGGAGTTGGGAAGACCTGGAAGTTGCATTCCTCGATAACTTCCAGGGCACTTATGTGCGACCACCAGACGCCGATGACCTAAGCCACATAATTCAACAGCCAGACGAATCGGCCAGACAATTCTGGACACGGTTCTTAACCAAGAAAAACCAAATCGTCGACTGTCCGGATGCGGAGGCCCTCGCAGCCTTCAAGCATAACATCCGCGACGAGTGGCTTGCCCGGCACCTAGGACAGAAAAATCCGAAATCCATGGCAGCCCTCACATCACTAATGACCCGCTTCTGCGCGGGTGAGGACAGCTGGCTAGCACGCAGCAACAACCTCAGCAAAAATTCTGGCAGTCCGGATTTCAAGGACCGAAATGGCAGGCCGCATCGTAACAAAAACAAACGCCGCATTAATGGCGACAATAGTGAGGATACGGCAGTCAATGCCGGATTCAGAGGCTCTAAACCCGGTCAGCGGAAAAAGCCATTCAAAAGAACAACTCCGGGTCCTTCCAATTTGGACCTAATACTCGACCGCTTGTGCCAGATACACGGCACCCCCGAAAAACCAGCTAACCACACCAATAGGGACTGTTGGGTATTCAAGCAGGCAGGCAAGTTAATTGCCAAAAACAATGACAGGGGACTGCATAGCGATGACGAGGAAGAGACCCGACCGCCGAACAATAGAGACCATAGGTGCGGACGGTGAACATGATATACGCAATGCACATACCCAAAAGGGAGCGGAAGCGTGCGCTAAGGGATGTATACGCGATGGAGCCAGTTGCCCCAAAGTTCAATCCATGGTCCTCCTGCCTGATCACCTTTGACCGAAGGGACCACCCCACCAGCATCCGCCATGGAGGATTCGCCGCATTGGTTTTAGACCCAATCGTCGACGGGTTTCACCTCACCAGAGTCCTAATGGACGGCGGCAGCAGCCTGAACCTGCTTTATCAGGATACAGTGTGCAAAATGGGCATAGACCCCTCAAGGATTAAACCAACCAAGATGACCTTTAAAGGCGTCATACCGGGTGTAGAAGCCAATTGTACAGGTTCAATTACACTGGAAGTGGTCTTCGGATCCTCGGATAACTTCCGAAGCGAGGAGTTAATCTTCGACATAGTCCCGTTCCGCAGTGGCTATCATGCCCTGCTCGGACGTACCGTGTTCGCAAAGTTCAACGCGGTGCCGCACTACACATACCTCAAGCTCAAGATGCCAGGCCCTCGAGGAGTCATCATGGTCAATGGAAACACTGAACGTTCTCTCCGCACGGAGGAACATACAGCAGCTCTCGCGGCAGAAGTGCAATGCAGCCTCTTAAGGCAATTCTCGAGTCCGGCCGTTAAGCGGCCAGACATAGCTAAGCGTGCCCGGAGTAACTTACAACAAGACCACCTGGCACATTCCGAGAACGCGTAGCAGTGCGGCCCCAACCCCAGCCCCTGCAAAACATCAAAACAGGTCCTTCACGTACACCATTACGCTCTAAAGATACCATGGGCATGGGGAGAGGTGCACGGCCACGACAAGCCCAGACTGCGGCTCAACCACACCAGGGGCTCTTAAGTGTGTCATTCTTTTTTTTCTTTTTACCTTTTATTTTTTACCCACAGGACTCCGTTTGTCAGAGGCCCTGCCCGGCAGTAGACCTGCCGAACTCACGATGCAACAGCCAGGGAAGGATAAAGGCTACAACGAATATACAGGTGGTCTCCATTACGAGCATTTTTATACACTACCCCTGGAGGGGGACATGTTTAACAGTCCCATCCCTTGCTTATCACACTATTTGTATCGTTCTGCATTCATAGCAGCACTTATTGAATAAAACAATGCAGCACCTTTTTGCTTATAATTGCATTTCTTTTTCATACATATGTTCATTCACGGCATGTTGCATCCGTACATTTCGGTACGGCTAATATACACTAGGGGCTTATGTTTCCCGCATTATGGTGTGATAAGTCCGAACACTTTCACAAGTGCGGCACCCCAAACTTATAGCACTATATGCATCGGCTCCGAATCATGTCTTGGGTCAATAGTTGGGTTTGCCCGGCTCCCATGTTTTGGTACCTTACATTCCGTTATATCGGCTAAGGTAGCACTGGGAGAACCACTGCGATTGCGCCCCAGTTGAGCTGGGTTAACGCCTCAGTGGAGAAAGCTAAAACTCACCGTCATGATGAGGCGAGAGCCGGTCGCTGTTCGAGAGGTTTTTTGCGAGTCCTTAAAGACTTATGCCGCTTAGAGCGAGGAGCCGGATACTGTCCGGCCCAGGCGTGGATAGCGCCCCAAATTCGGCCTTCCGAAGACTAGGGGCTTCGCCAAAATTTAAAATTATAGAATTCTATGGCTAAGTGAGAGTGTTCAAGCATTATAAGTCCAGTTGCCTTGTTCACTGTGTTGAGCGCCTCCCTAGATGGACCCAAAAATGGGAACAAGAGCGCTCAAGTTTATCCCGAACACCCCAGCACTCGTGGCATGGGGGCTGAAGTCGACGACTTGCCATCTCTCAGATTTGATAAACAGCCACACAGAAGGTAATATTTTAAATTAGCAAGCGTTTCTTAGTGCATATGAACTAAGTTTTCAGCGCAAAGGATAACAAAATGCGAGTCTACTCAAATATTACATCTTTGGAGAACTCAGCCGCAATAATGCGGGCGCCCTTCAGCACACTCTTATAATACATCTCGGGCGTGCGATGCTCCTTGCCCTATGGTGGCGGGTCTGTCACGAGCTTCTGGGCATCCATCTTGCCCCAGTGCACCTTTGCGTGGGCAAGGGCCCGACGGACACCCTCAATGCAAGCGGAGTGCTTGATGACTTCAACCCACGGGCACACATCCACCAGCCGCCACACCAGGCTGAAGTAGCTCCCAGGCATGGCCTCCTTAGGCCACAGCCGAACTATGAGGCCCTTCATGGCCTGTTCGGCCGCCTTGTGGAGCTCGACCAGCTGCTTCAGCTGGTCGCTAAGGGGCACCGGATGTCCGGCCTCAGCATACTGAGACCATAAGACCTTCTTCGTCGAGCTCCCCTCCTCGGCCCGGTAGAATGCGGTAGCATCGGACACGCTGCGAGGAAGATCTGCGAACGCTCCTGGAGAGCTCTGAATTCGGGTAAGCAATAGGTAATTAACACTCACATGCTTACTTTGCATGAAAAATGCCTTACCCGCTGCTATTTTCTTCACCGCCTCAATCTCCTGGAGGGCCTTGTAGGCTTCGGCCTTAGCGGCTTTGGCACTCTCAAGAGACGTTGCAAGCTCAGACTCTCGAGTCTTCAAGTCACGCTCCAAGCTCTCATGTTTTTTCACAAGATCCTGGAGCTCTTGCTATACCTCTGCCACCCGCGCCTCCTGCTTCTCTCGCTCGGTGCGCTCCGCGGCCTGCATTGCGTTCGGCCGCAGCCACCGCCTCCTTCAGGGTCGCCACCTCGTTAGTGGCCCCTGCAATACCCACGTTATCCTTGTCATTTTTCTTGCAACCAAATCCTTTTCTGTAAGGTACATTTTTAATAAGTTATTACTCACCTTCTTTTTCCTCGAGCTGCTTCTTGGCATGGCCGAGTTCGTTCTCGGACCGCTCGAGGTTTTCCTTCAAAGTATTGACCTCCACAGTCAGTGTGGCAGAGGTCAGCAACACAGCCTGCAATCCCATATTGACATATTTTTTATGACTCCTGCGTATATCTTTTTAGATCCTCAGTCCGGCTTTTCTTTCCGAACACGGAATCGAGCATCAGGGGCTACTATCTGTGCGGTACCATTTTACACATATCGAAATTCTTACCTCAAAGCCTGTTAGAAGGCTGCTGCAGGCTTCGGTCAGCCTGCTCTTGGCGAGCTGAACCTTCTGAATCACCGCACTCATAACAGTGCGGTGTTCCTCTTCGATGGAGGCACTGTTGAGCGCCTCCAGCAAATTATCCGGCACCTCCGGTTGGACGGAGGCATCCGGTGTCACGGTCTTGCCCTTCTTGCGAAGGGGTCGCCCGCCGGACTCTGGAGCCACTATGGTTTCCGGGGCCGAGTCCGGTGCAAAGTCCGGGAGGTTGTCTTGTGACACCTCCGGGGCCTCCTCCTCCTGGTGGGTCCCTTCCTGGGATCCCACCTCGGCATCGTCCGTGGCACGGGGGGTGGAGGCAGTCGGAAGGGAATCCATATCCGACGCACCCAAGGACCCGCTCGACGAAACGGGAAGATCATCCTTGGGCGGACTATAGGGTTGTATGCGGCATTAGAGAGACATTATGTGATGAAAGGGAAAAAACCTTGAAGTTATTCGGGAGTCCGGATACTTACGATCTCGCCAGGGGCTTGGCCCTTGGAGGCCAGTCCTCGTCGTCGTCGCTGGCGTTGGCAGAGTAGTCCGGGATAAGAGTTTTCCCCTTCTTGGACCCTTCGGCGTTCCTTGTTGGGGAGGCCTTCCTTTTCTTCCCTCCCCCCGCTGGGGGAGAGGCTTTCTTCTTCTCCTCCTCACCTTGATGGGAGGAGTCGGCCTCGGATTCATCATACGATAGCACCTGAGAACGGGAACTCTTCCGAGTCCCCGTGGCCTTCTTCTTGGCCTTCTTCTCCGGCACCACGTGGGGTGCCGGAGCCAGCAGCCCCGTTAGGCGGGCGTCTGCTGGGTGCTCTGGTAATGGGGCCG
The DNA here is from genome assembly GCF_018294505.1 of Triticum aestivum. Taxonomy (NCBI): domain Eukaryota; kingdom Viridiplantae; phylum Streptophyta; class Magnoliopsida; order Poales; family Poaceae; genus Triticum; species Triticum aestivum. The sequence goes on from NC_057798.1 coordinate 88,441,552, forward strand.
GACAGATAGTCCATTCGGCCTTCGCCAGCCAGTCCTGTCAAAGGTAAAGGGAGTTTATATCCCGCATAGAGTCAAACTATGGAAAAAAAATGGCATAATCACTTACCTCGTCAGCTGGACGCTGCGAGCGGAATCCGCGATCTTCGGTAGCGGATGCGGGAGCCTCAGCACCCTTGAACAACACCTTCCAGACATCTTCGTACATAGTGTCGAAGAGCCCGCTCAGGGTCTGGTGCTGCGCCGGATCGAACTCCCACATGTTGAAACCCCGTCGTTGGCACGGGAGGATCCGGTAGATGAGCATGACCTGGACCATGTTGACAAGCTTGAGCTTCTTGTCCACCAGCTTCTGGATACAGGCTTGGAGTCCGGTCAGCTCCTCCGAATCCCCCCAGATCCGGCCACTCTCTTTCCAGGAGGTGAGCCGTGTAGGGATGCCGGATCTGATTTCGGGGCCCGCTGCCCAGTCAGGGTCATGCGGCTCGGTGATGTAGAACCACCCCGATTGCCACCCCTTTATGGTTTCCACGAAAGTGCCCTCCAGCCACGTAACATGGGACATCCTGCCCACCATGGCGCCTCCGCACTCCGCTTGGCTGCCCTTCACAACCTTCGGCTTGACACTGAAGGTCTTGAGCCACAAGCCGAAGTTGGGCTGGATGCAGAGGAAGGCCTCGCACACGACGATAAACGCCGAGATGTTGAGGATGAAATTCGGGGCCAGATCATGGAAATCCAGGCCGTAGTAGAACATGAGTCCCCGGACAAAGGGATGAAGTGGGAAGCCCAGTCCGCGGAGGAAATGGGGAAGAAATACTACCCTCTCATGGGGCCTGGGGGTGGGGATGAGCTCTCCCTCGTCGGGGAGCCGGTGCGCGATGTCGCTGGACAGATATCCGGCGTCGCGCAGCTTCTGGATCTGCCCGTCCGTAACGGAGGAGGCCATCCACTTGCCTCCCGCTCCGGACATAGTTGGAGGAGGTTTAGGTGAGAAGTGCGGGCTTGGGCGCTGGAGCTCGAGTTCGCGGAGATGGATAAGCCAAGGAGGAAGAAGGTGCAGGTAAAAGGGTTGGATCTTTATCCCCTTATATGGGCGGACAAAAACATGTGTCCCCACCGGCCTGATAAAACTCGCTTATCTCCCAAGCGTCACAATCAATGGCGCGGTTGGGTTACCCACGTCCGTATTGATGGGAATCCCGGAATAAGGGGAACACGATCTCTGCTTCGACAAGACGTGCCAAGGAAACCGCTTCGGTGAACGCGCTACGGTGGAACAATAAAAATGATTTGAGTAAAGGCTTGGTAGTGGTGTGATGTCACGCCCCAAAATACGTCAGCAGATTGAACTTGTGTAATGTTATTCTCTCTATGGTGGTACGTGGAATTTATTTTGCAGAGCCGAACACTATCCTGGTGTTCACAATCTTCTATAAATTATTCGGAGGAAGAACCCGCCTTGCAATGCTGAAGACAACATGCGCGCCGGACTCGTCGTCATTGAAGCCTGGTTCAGGGGCTACTGAGGGAGTTTCGGACTAGGGGGTGTCCGGATAGCCGAACTATCATCATCAGCCGGACTCCAAGACTATGAAGATACAAGATTGAAGACTTCGTCCCGTGTCCGGATGGGACTTTCCTTGGCGTGGAAGGCAATCTTGGCGATACGGATATGTAGATCTCCTACCATTGTAACCGACTCTGTGTAACCCTAGCCCTCTCCGGTGTCTATATAAACCGGATGGCCTTAGTCCATAGGACGAACAACAATCATACCATAGGCTAGCTTCTAGGGTTTAGCCTCCTTGATCTCGTGGTAGATCCACTCTTGTAACACACATTATCAATATTAATCAAGCAGGACGTAGGGTTTTACCTCCATCAAGAGGGCCCGAACCTGGGCAAAACATCGTGTCCCTTGTCTCCTGTTACCATCCGCCTAGACGCACAGTTCGGGACCCCCTACCCGAGATCCGCCGGTTTTGACACCGACACCTGCAGATTGGAACCCCATTCCATTTATTCCCAGTTTAAAATACAATGCTTACAATGTTGTTAGGGACTACGTGCATATATTCCCATCATGGGAAGATTATTGTGAAGACAAACACCATTTTCACATCTTCCAGTCCAACTTACGTGTAAGTGCTATTATTCATGGTTATTATTTTCCTGTTTTCTGCTGATTGAACACATTAATGATTTACATTACATTGTTGTAACTAGGCGTGGGTCAATCTGGATAGTCATGACGACCAAAGCTTGCTTGTGCTTTTCAAGGAAGCATTGCAGCAGTATCGGTGTTACCTGAGGAAATCACACTTTGGTGGCAAATCTATAAACGAATTTCCGGTGAAGTCTCCTATGCTAAATTTAGAAGACATTGAATGGAAAAACATTGTTATGCACTAGTCTCGTTCCCAGGATGAGGTACTGTCTAAGAAATCACATGACAACTTGAACTTCTACTTTTTCGCGTGTGCCTTACGGATCTTGTTTGAAGGAAATCTGCTCGAAGAAGAATTCCGGTTTGAAAAGAACGACAGGATCTCGCAAATATGCTGCCCGCTGCTTTGCTCTTGTTAGTACCTGTTGTCCTGTATCACTGTACTTGCATACATACCTGGTTCATTATGTGATAGCAGTATGCATGATAGCTTGCTTATCAATTGTTCACTCCAAATTATCTGATCTGCATGAATGGTTACATTAGTGTAGAATATATTGAATGCCAATTTTTTTAGCTCTGCATTGTTCTTGTAAGTACATGTTGTCCTTTATCACTGTACTTATAATGACAAGTAGTTGTTCATGTACCATCACTCTGCAGCTTATTTTCCTTTGCCCTCCATTTTCTACACATCAGATCTATATTTACTCTTACCATAAGGTTGGTACTGAAGAAGTTTAGCTGTGCATTGCTCTTGGCTGTACCTTTTTCCTGTATCACTGCACTTACATTTATAGCTACTTGGTTATGTAGCATCACTCTTCATCTTATCTTAAATATTCTCCATTTTTTCGTATATTATCACATCTATATTTACTCTTAACAAAACTTAGAATAAAGGCAATGCTTATGAAGAAGATTCTATGGTAAACTTCTTGAATTGCCCCCCCCATCAGCATGGATAAGGCCTTTATAGATCTCGTCTTCACCAATAATGTAAGTTTGTCCATCTCAAGCCTTCAAACTTTGTTGTATATATTTGGTTAGGCATGACTACAACAGCTGTTTATTTTTGGTGTTTGCATCAAATTGCATGTTTAAAGTTTATTATGTAGTTCATAAACAAAAGTTTGTCCTTTCTCAATTTAAGTTTTCAGTTGTACAACCAAGTTCCTTATTCATACCATGTAAATTAAAGTATACAGAGCAAGTGATCTTCTTTTGCACTGCATGTATGCTTCTGTTCTTCACCCGTAATCCAGTGGTGTGGTGAACCTACCCACTACAGCACAATGTCATATTCTGCAATGTCTTAACTATGAACAATGTCATATCATTCTACTACTCCCTCCGTCCGGAAATACTTGTCATTGAAATGGATGTATCTAGATGTATTTTAGTTCTAGACACATCCATTTTGATGACAAGTAATTCCGGACAGAGGGAGTATTATTTAAACCGTCTCTTTATTTGCCAATCTGAAATGGGATAAATTGACAACACACTAACCATTGATACTTATGAGTTCTTGATATGTAATCCAGTGGTGTCGTGAAGCTGCCAACTCCTTCACAATGACATTTCCTGCCATGTCTTGACCTGAAGAATACCATATTGTGTTAATGCAATTTTAAACTGTGTCACTTTATTCGTTAGTAAGAAATGCGATGACTTGTCAGCACTGATACTTTTATGTGCAAAACTTGTCATCTGTCTGCTTGTTTATCTTTCAGAGTGAGGAAGATTTAAGTGTTGAACAAGCGCAGTCTCATCATCTTGCTCAGCTGCTTGCGCTGCAGCTCCCCAGCAGGGCTAACCTTTCTTGAACTCTATTGAAGTGCTGTCGGTTTTGTATATTATTTTGTCGGCATGTTTATTTGCACTCGTGGCGATCTTTGATGCCCAGTGTATGTAATCTGCTGTCTTCTTGTGCTTTATTATCATAGTGGCGGACTTTGATGCCCAGTGGATGTAATATGTTGTAATTTCTTTATTGCATAGTCTAGGTATTTTATTATTCATGATGCTGCAGTTATTTTACTGTATATTTATCCTGTCTTCGTAGTAAACCGGCCAAACCGTAAAATTACGGTACATAATCGGGCCGTCATGCAATCATGATGTAGGTTGGGCCTGAAACGTGCCGAACAGCTAACGGGCCGACAGCAGCCCGAAATGAACCCCGACCCATGATTGTGCGAATCAAATCACAGGCTTTAAACAGGCCAAAATTATCTCAGTCCTTGTTTGGCCCAATCAGATATCGGCTGCGAGCAGGCCGGATGCAAACCGGGCCGTAGTTAGGCCCAACAATATGACGGGCATTTAACATGCCGAAATGAATATAGGGCCGAAATGTTAAATGGGTCCTTAAGGGTGTGTTTGGTTCGAGAACGAAGTAGAATGGAATGTCATGGTTCCGTTCCACTAGAATGGGTCGGTTCCGTTTCCGTTTTTGATTGAGGATATTTGATGGAATGGAATGGTTCCGTCTCAATGTTTGGTTTGAGGGATAAAATGAAATGAATTCAGTTCAACTCATTTCTATAAAAATGATGAAGCTGCCCCTCTTAAATGCATATACATACAAAATGGACAAGTATAAATTCTTTATATTTCTAAAAATATATTACTGGCATTTTCCGAAGCATTTACATCGAATTGTACTTCAATTGAATGTTTGCAATGAATTCTCCTATTGAGAAGGATAGACAGGGGTAAAATTTCATCAACGAGCAAACAATCAAAGAAATTTTGCTAGTGTTTTTTTGACTATTTACATTAGAATTGGCTTTCAATCAAGAAAAGTTGCTCACGGATGAAGAACAACACTCTTGCTGTTGACCGAGGCAGCGGTCGCGTGGGCGAGGTGGCCGTCACAGCCGTCGAGGGAATGGCCACCGCCTCAAAAGCAGGCTCGGTCACCGCCGCCCTCGATAGATCAGGCCGTCGCCGTCGCCTAGCAGATCAGGTCTCCATCGACCATGGTAGATTGGGTCGCCGCCGTATCCTATCAGATCGGGTCGCCGCCTCCCCTATCAGATCAGGTCGCCGCCGCCCATCCCATATATCAGGTCGCCACCGCCATCCATCCCATAGAGCAGATTGCCTCCGCCCTGTGGTGGATTCGCTGACTTGGTCGCTCCCACCTATCCGCCGGACTTGGGAAAGACGAGAGTGGAGAGACAGCCGTGAGGGAGAGGGGCGAGTGCGCGGGGGGAGAGGAGGCAGCGAGGGGAACGAGCGGTTCCGCGTCGTCCGCTCAATTTCGAGGTATCACCTTGTTCCGGATATCGGCCGAATATTCGGTACATGGGAACGAGTCCGTTCCCGATCCACCTACGTACTGAACGCGAGAATGAGGCCCAGGAACGGGTCTGACCCGTGACATTCCAGCCCGTTCCTGCAACCAAACACACCCTAAGAGGCCAAAACTAATGTCAGGCCGAATTACTAAGTGGGCCTCTAGCAAGTGGGCCCAAAAGCATAGTGTCCAGTTGACGGGCCGAATCTGGTATGGGCCATAATTGAGCCCATAGCCTCTTAAAGGACCGTACCTGATCTGTCGTAATTTGGCCCAAAACAAGTTAGGCTTTTAACGAGCCGGATCTCATATGGGCCATTATTAGGCCCGGAACGTGGCAGGCCATTAATGGACCGGATCAAATATGGTCCGGCATTTGGCCCAAAACATGGCAACCACTTAATGGGCCGGCCTACTAGGAGCCTCAAATTATTGCGGGCCTACAGCTGGGCCGGCCCGTTAATTTGGGCGAAATCTCGTGGGCCTTTAGCCGGGCCGGCCCATTATGATCCGCAATAATCTTGTGGGCCTTTACCTGGGCCAGCCCGTTATGGCAAACAAAAATCTTGTGGGCATTTACCTGGGCCAGCCCATTATGGCCCGTGAAATCTTGTGGGCCGTTAGCTGGGCTAGCCCATTATGGTCCACAAAATCTCGTGGGCCTTTAGCTGGGCCGGCCCATTATGGTCCGCAAAATCTTGTGGGCCTTTAGTTGGGCCAGCCCATTTAAACTTGATGGGCCGGTCCATGTGTCAACATATCATAGGCGCGTCTCGCCCATTGGATGAGTGACACCTGTGCCACTACGGACCTGACACGTGTCTCCTCCAGCCAATGATGATTTTACACGTGGAAAATCCCCATTGGTCGGGGCTGTTAACGGGTTATCGGATCCAAAACCCGACCCGATAGCTTAATGGCGTTCCATTACGGTGAATGCCATGTGTCGGTCACCCTTGATGAAAGCACTTCTGTGATGTGCGATTTATCGTCATGGAAGTGGACACTTCCGTGATGATAATTTTGGTGATGTCATGGAACACTTCTACGACAGCACAGGTATGACTATCTTGATTCTGTCATAAATTTGTCATGGATGTACATGCATGACAAAAAACGCGACCTACTATGACAAACACGTATCATCACAGAAGTGTATTTTTTTTGTAGTGTGACCTTATGGCCGGAAGCGTAGTTGTCGATCTGCTCTATATGGCCAAGCGAATTGGCCCGTAGTGCGAAGCCGCCGAACATGAAGATCTGTCCAGGGGAAAAGTCACACCCTGGACCGCGTTGTTGTTGATGATTGAAGGAGCCATCGAGCCTTGCAGCGATGACACAAAGGAACTCTCAATGAAAGCACCAATGTCGGTGTCAAAACCGGCGGGTCTCGGGTAGGGGGTCCCGATCTGTGCGTCTAAGGCTAATGGTAACAGGAGGCAAGGAACACAATGTTTTACCCAGGTTCGGGCCCTCACGATGGAAGTAAAACCCTACTTCCTGCTTCATTGATCTTGATGATATGAGTATTACAAGAGTTGGTCTACCACGAGATCGTAGAGGCTAAACCCTAGAAGCTAGCCTATGATGATTATGATTGTTGTGATCGTCCCTATACTGACCAAACCCTCCGGTTTATATAGACACCGGAGCGGGCTAGGGTTTACACAGAGTCGGTTACAAAGAAGGAAATCTAATATCCGGATCGCCAAGCTTGTCTTCCACGCAAAGGAGAGTCCCATCCGGACACGGGACGAAGTCTTGAGTCTTGTATCTTCACGGCCCAACAGTCCGACCAATGTATATAGTCCGGCTGTCCGGATACCCCCTAATCCAGGACTCCCTCATTTGGCAATTTAAAAGGTTCCTTTCGTATTCTCGAATGGTAGGACCCAGCGGCGTACCAGCCAGACCTTGGCTTGTGTTGATCCTAAAAAAATAAAAATAAAAAATAAAAAAACCGGGCTCATGTCCTTCGGTGGCGTGCGTGGTACGCACATTAGGCAACCCCAACCAGTCGAGTCTCAGGATTTCAAGTCGAAATATCTGGCGGCCAGAATTCTAGCCCTAGGAAATTCCCCTCATGTCCCCAGTCCATAATGACTACCGATGAACAACGGAGGGATGCTTTAGTAACTAGACAACGTTACCTACCGTGCCGAGCACAGTTCAATTCCCTTGGTCGCCGCTCGTCAAGGTCACCCGTCAACTGCATTGCCTAGTACTACTACTACTACACCAGGATGAGCACAGAATTGAGCCCGTTTGTTCGTGCCTAGTACTTGAGTTAATATATCAGGAAATGCACTGGTACGGAGGGATTATCCTTTTACTCTGCATATATAACTTGTCTGAAGTCTAACTAAGCAAAATGTTTGACCAAATCCTTTCTTAAGAAATACAACATGACAGATGTACGGCTTGAAAATTTATTGCATGATGCAGGTTATGATATTGTTTCGAATCCTGGATCTTAAATTTTAGAAAATCCAAAAGTGAGCATAAATTCTTGAAACTGAGCATGGTCACGTGATATGGCACAAATATTACTTTGTAAGTTTTTTCTTCAATTTGAGACAAGGTGCTTATGACAAGTTGCACAAATGAAGAGCCAAGGTATTTTGGAACAAAGACCTATCACGTTAAGGCGAACACATTCACTATTGAAACCGTGGGCGTTTACGTGCCGCCATGAGTCCCCGCTTCTCATTGGCAGGAGCCATTCGAGCAAGCGTGTGAGTCGACGGGAGGCGTGCGAGCAGACCGCTGTGCCGGCTGTCAGGGAGGCATGCGAGCAGACCACTGTGTAGGCTCACCGTAAGGTGAGCCCTTTGACCAGGCTTCGTTGCCCACCGTCGTCCCAACTGCTCCCACTTTTAATGTCGCCGGCGCCGCAGTTTAAAATCAACCCCGCACTACCCCGTATCGCTACAATCTTCTCTCTTCCTCTCCGATTCTCCTGTCGTCTACCTCCAACTAGCCTGACCTAAACGTACGCCATGTCGCATCACGATGGTCTGCCCTTAGTGTTCCAGTTTCCCGAGGAAGACACCCAGCCGGAGTCTCAAGAACATAAGGCACTTTGGGACGAGCTTGAACTGGCCTTGCGAGAAGACGCCGCGCCTGTCCCCGCTCCTGTCGCCCCGACTGCGCCAGTGCCCATCCCCATGGCACTGATGGGCTGGGAGCCGCACATTGTCACCGAGCTTGATCACACGGGGTTCCACGAGGTCCCCACCGACTTTCACGCGCCCGTGCACCAGTGTATGAGCCTAGCGTGCACTGACACGCATGCCCGTGTCAGTGCCCGTGCACCTGCCAGCGCATGCGCCTGCGGGTGCACTGACATGTGCCCCCGTGCCGGTGCCCGTGCACACGAATGTCTCCACCGCACCGTTGACAGTGCCTGTCCCCGCGCGGGTGCCAATGCCCCCCTCAGCGGCATGGATGACCGCCGTCGACCGCTTCCTTGCACCAACGCCAGTCGGCTCCTCCCGCCAGTTGACTCGCTCCGAAGTCTAAAACATTTTGGCCTTCCTTGAAGCTTGGCCAATGTCCAGGAGTATGACAACAACGGCGCAAGACGACACCGTCGCCGTCGGTCAGTGGCTCGACGACACACAGAGCACGGCAGAGGAGCCGCTTCCCACCGCGAGACGCCCCCGCCGGCGCCGCGTAATCTAAATTTTCCATGAAAAACGTTCGGATTGCCATGCTTAAAATCCGAACGTTTATCATTTCCGTTTATTTTATATCGATCATCGTATAATTTAAAGTTGGAGTTAGACTGAACAAAATCTATGGTTTGATCGATTGAATGTTCTGCTAGAGCCGTATCAAATTAAATATAAAATGTCATCAAGCCACATGTATTCTTTGTCATCCAATGACCTAGACTGCTTCAAGGTCGAGCGCTCAACACGTTTAGCGTGCAGTTAATTTCATGCCAAAAATAGTGCTAATCACATAACAACACTCAAATAATATCCTAGTACTTAATATCCGCATGCACTTAACATACTTCCAAATTAACGTGCATTGCACGTACACACTGACTAGTGCTGCTAGTACGTGAAACTGGTGTCGTGGCTTGTGAACGCATCCAGATATGGTCAACAGCAACATCGCCCGTGAGTTCTTCCTGTTTGCCCATGCGTCTAAACGCAGAAGGGGAGGAGAGAGAGAGCACACATGGAACCCACCAGTAAGTGAAGGCGAATAGTACAAAAAATAATATTACATGTTATCCATTAATTAGGTTGTGGTAATATAAAAACATTATGTGAACAAAGGGGGGTACAACAAACATGGCTATTCTACGTATGTTGCCTATTGACGTGCGGCTTGAAGGCCCGGTCGCATGTTCGATCCTTGTCCTTTATTTTTTAATTTGTATATGGGTCCAAATTTGTTTCATGACATGTGGGCCCCTCGGTGTGTAGTTTGTAGCACTTTAATTTGTGGGTCGAAATTTGTTCCATTCCAAGTGGACTATCGGTGTGTAGTTTTGTAGCTTATTTATAATAATTAAAGAGAAAAACATAGTTTTTTCAATAATACCATGGTGCAACGTTGAATGCGAGAAAGGACGTGCGAGAGAGCGATGACCGAGCCAGAGGGAAATTAACTAGGGGAGTTGCGTCGGTTGCAACGGTGTTTGGAGTAGTTGTGGGCCGGATGCTACGAAAATATAATCTAAACCGACCGGAATAAATGCCTAACAAATTAATCCAAGGTTGGAGTGCCCCTCGCAATGTAAATAGCTCTGGCTTTGCGAGGGATGGAGAGGTAGTAGCTTCAACATGCGGAAGATATGGTGTGAGAAAGCGAGGTCAATCAATAGACATATAGATAGAGAGACAAAGTGAGTGTGGTCCGACATTCATTGAACAAATATATATGCTCTGGAGAGATATTGTCCGATTGAGCTTTTGGCAAGGGTGAGGGCTGTAAGATAGAGTTGAGAGATGATCTAGTCATAGACATGTAGATATATTTTGTGCGTGGGAGGAAGCAAGGTCAACCGATCACATAGGTTCATCGTGCGATCGGAAGAGTGAGACGGGTTGGAGGGAGTGACCTAGATAGACAATGTGCGTGAGAGAGTATACAATGTGAATAGGTCGAATTGGGCTCAAACATGGTGATATATCGTTTTTGTTCAAGAAAGAGCGAGGTCAATCGAGACATACAAAGAGAGAGAGAGAGAGAGAGAGAGAGAGAGAGAGAGATTGAGTGAGCGTGGCCCACCATGAGGTCGAAAGAGTGGCGGCGGCTTGGATGGACTAACCTAGATAGACAATCTGCGTGAGAGAGTATAGAGTGTGTCGATCGAGGCCTGAATAGGGAGATATATAATTTGTGTGTTAAAGAAAACAAGGTTAAACGAGACTCAGATAAAGAGAGCGAGATTGAGCGAGTGTGGTCCGCCGTGCGGAAGAAAGAGTGAGACAGT
>NC_057798.1:88453071-88453911 GCF_018294505.1 Triticum aestivum
TTTGAATGTACATAGTACGAGACTTAATATCGATGTTTCAATTCGGTGTACATTGCAATATTTGAACCGAGGACTAGGCATACGGGTAATTATTTTGAATTCGTGCCATACTAAGTTTCGAAAAGTTGACATTGACTCATTTTGTTGTGCTTTTTTGTAGGTCATATGTTTGAATCCATCCAAAAGTTTTCTCACTACCATGGTGTTCATCATATACATATGAATTTGTATTAAAAAAGTAGCGTGGATACAGTGAAATGCGAAATCCACGTTAGAATTGGAGATCGCTACATGACACACACTCTAATTCAAATAGCTAACTACATGACGCACACTCTAATTCAAATAACTAATTATGTGACACACACTCTAATCCACGTTAGCGTGGGTACCATTTCAATTTTTTTTTCAAATAACTCCTCATTGATTAATTTATAGTACTCCCTCTGTTCACTTTTATAAGACCTTGAAGACATTTCAGACAATGTGCAAAACAGTTCATTTTAAGTTGTCTGAAACGACTTAAAAAAGTGAACATAGGGAGTATCTCGTTTCGAATGACTAATTATTGCAAGGAAAACACGGGCATGGTAATACATACAGATTCGTTTGCAAATGAAAGAAGATTCGTTTGCAATCTCAAATGTAGGCGCACCAGGCAGATCAGGGTCGTGTCGGGGTGGACGTTGCTTCAGTGCCTTAAAGGAAACTGCCTTTGGGTCACTGACATGTTGGCCAGCCACCTATTGGGCCCACATGTCATGGACACAAAGGCACCAAAGCATAGTCCTATCGGGGTGGTCGCGCGTGTCGGACGGACGCGTAGCACCCAGCCGCCCA
>NC_057798.1:88454085-88467886 GCF_018294505.1 Triticum aestivum
AAAAGGACGACGACAAAATAAGTTTGCGCTTCCATGTTTCGGATTGAAATATCTGGCGGCCCCAATTCCAGCCCTGCAAAATCTCTCTCCTCCACCGTCCCCTTCCGCGCCCAGATTGCTCAAATCCCTAATTCGCCGCCAACCCAAGCAAAGTTCGAATCGCCCCTCGTCTCGTCTCTTTCCCCACCATTCCCCACCTCTGTGCCAGACAATGATGACGAAGACGACAGTCGCGCTTCACCACCGCACCGGAGCTACCTCATCTACGCCCTCGTCCACCGCACCGGGTGGTCCACCGACAACGTCGGCCGCCACAACCGACGTGCCTCACAGACACCGAGTTCCACCGCATCAGGTGCGCTTCACCGACACCATCTCCCAGCTCACCAGGGCTACTTCACCGAGCACATCGTCGCACCTCTGCCCCCCGAGGCCATTGGGGCTTCACCAACGGTCTCGTCCACCGCATCGTAGCACTCTGCTGCCACTCAAGATCTGCATCCGTGTGCAACCAGCCAACGCCAGCGCATCACCCTCAACGGCTCTGAAGTGACCCGCACTCTAGCTAGGAGAGCATGCCCAAACGCCGGCCCGAACTAGGTATCCACACATCACTCCCTTGTGCACTATTCCAACGATGTTTGGATATCCTTTCACTGCTCTCTTAGCTTACACACCTATGCAACTCTGAATTTAGCTCTTATTTCTTCTGGAGATATCATCTTAAACAAGCAAATCGATTTTTTAGCAAAGCATGACGGCGCTACGGGATCTGGTACACATCCTGCACACCCATATAACCTTGTAAGTATCTGTCCTCCGGTACAACATCAAGGTCGATTCCTCTTATTTGATCAACCATTCACCGTGTCAAAAATGCAGAGGGGGATGCAAGGAGCACAAGGCCTGCACATCCAAGCAAGTGGTAACATGGACTTGTACATGGAACATCCCAAGCGCAAGCAGAGCTGCAGTGAGCCTATAGAACGAGCTAGCGTAAGTCCCTGCATTTCATTTAATTCGTACTGGCATTCGTGTATGATTTGTGTGCAGTGGTTGATCCACGAATTCAAGTTACCAGGGGCGAACATTTAACTTAAAAAATAAGAAGGCACTTGCACTCCGAAAATCAACATAACTTGAGAAATGTGAAGCTACATGCACTTTGAAAACCAGCTAATGATCCAAAGTAGTTCAGATTGTAAACACTAAATGATCCAAGCACCAAAAAACACAAAATGCAACATGGTGTACAAGGACTACAAACATGGTCTGTACCTTCTTGAATTATTCGCTCTCTGGCTGATAATATCGAAGTGTAACTGCACGTATAACCAGTGCGCAAACTGCATATCAATATATCTATCCTGCACAAGTATGCCAATAGTTTCAAACAACATATTAGAAAAGTATTTATGCTATGTTGTCATGATATGGGGACTTTCTGGTAGATGGTCTCGACGTTTCCTCAAGCTATGAAAATGCACTATAATTTGCTTGTCATCAATGCCTGCAAATCTCTATCTCTCTCAACATAGTAGATCATCATTTGACACTAAATCCTTCAATGAGCTTGCCAAATGCTTGCATTAGAGCCCTCATTAGACACTATATGTTCATCACCAGGAGCATGTAAAATGTTTGCATCAAATCCTTCATTAGCAGTCTGTTCATTAGACACTTCAGGCTCAAAAACAACATGAACTTGTATGTTTGCACCGGAAACTTGATTAGATACATCAGATTCAGTCAGTTCAGTATTGATTGGTGGAGTTATAAAATAAGTAGAAATTGGTTTCATTTTCTCATAGATTCCCTACATACAAGGAGTTTTACAACACCGTCAGGTTTAACTATTGGCCAGAAATTGAAGAGTTGAATTAGATATAATCAGGGATGTGATGTACCTGCTCATTGCGCATGCTACTCTTGCAAGCTGCGACTGTCCATTTGCGCAAGCTCGATGCCATGCCCGTGCTGCCACCGCTGCCTCCCACGTAGGCTACACCCAGGGTAGGATCTTTATCTTCTTGTCCTTCCGTTCGCTTGAAGCCCGGCGACTGTCCTCCAACGAGGGCGCGAGGAAGTGCTATGTCGGTCTGTCCAACGGCGGCTAGGTTAGGAGCAAACCAGACTGGAGGCTGGAGCGAATGAATTGTGATTTTTCCTGCTGTCGATCGATATGCAAGGCGCTCGTTTGGGCCGCGAGCCTGCTATAGGGCCTGCCTTGCACCTATGTTATTGGCCCATCCAAATTGAAACATTTTTCTTCTTTTTTTATATTGCCTACTCATGCGTTGGGACGAACAAAACTAGCATGGGCCAACCTGGACGACTCAAACTTGGTGCACACTTTCCAGGCACCTGAGGCGGCCGCCCATACCAACCCCTATGGTGGTGTTGCCCCTTTTTGCGTGTATGATTGGATAGTGAAAAATATTCCAGTGGCGCTTTTGATTTACCCACATAATGGTTGAATTGCTTGTTTCTATGAACTGAGTTTGCCAATAATGTGAAGGATGCCAGTCTTTTCATCCTATTATAGATTGCTTTGATCTCGATATGCCAAAAGTAATCGCATGAAATATACAGTAAAAGCCAGTGTGATGTGTGCGGCTACAACTAGTCTGACTACACGTCCTCATATAACATATCAAGGACGCACCATCTTACCAGATTAACCATTCGACTTACCCATGCAGTGTGGGAAGAAAGAAGTATTGGGACCACGTATCCAAGCAATTGATGCCATGGACTCCTTCGTACAACCTTGTAAGCGAAAAAGAAGTTGCAGTGTGCCTGTACAAAGAACTAGCGTAAGTTCAGTTACCTGCTTCTCGGAATTTTAGTTAGCCACTTATAGCAAAATTGTTCAATTACGTTGCTTGGCTTAATTTAGTTTGCTACTGATTACATAATGCCACAACCTGTTAATCATATTGTAGACTGCGCCTATCTATGTGTTTGATACTTACTGTTAAGAATTACCTGTTTGCCTTAACTTAAAAATCTACTTGTTTGTTTAACTGCTTTGCTGGTGCAAGAGCGGGTTACAATGATGTTAATAACTACTTTTCAGCATCCAATTGAAACTCTTTAATTCCTTGTTTGTTTAATTGGTTTGCTGTTATAACTCCCAGTTGAGATGTTTTGCTAACTTCAACTTTTCTGAATCCAATCGGAACTTTAATGGCAAAACAGGTTAGCCCAAGATCAAAGAGCGAGGTCCCCATGGACGTCACATCGTCCCACAACAGTGGCACCGGCCCAATCGTGCATTATGAATTGCCAATTGCTGATGCTCTAGAGGCTAAACTAGTGGTAGAAAGAGATTCTGCTTCTGCACTTAGAGATGAAGTTGACATGTTGAGGAAGCAAACAGCACAATCACAAGCAGTACTCAAGACAACCATTAAATATTTGGTGGATTTGAAAACAAAGCAAGCTGAGAGTGACAAGATTGTTAAGGTCCTGAAGGAAAAAAGGAAATTAAATTCCTACTTGGTAAATCATAGGTGAAATGTTCTTTCCATCGTTGAAAAACCTTTGTGTTGTTTGTTCATGTAATTAATCAAACCATTTGTTTTAGAGATCATGTAATAATTGTTTTTTGTTTTTTGGTTTGTAATTTTATTTGAGCACAAGTCTGTATTAATTGATAAGACTCAAAGACATTTCATTTGGATTGTTGTGCCAGACCTACAAATCTGCCAATCGGGATGAATGTGCATTCAGCAATAGTAGTAATATAGATGGACCTTAAGTGGCACGCATCGGAAAGGGCCAAGATGCTGGCTAAAAAAAGGATGCTGTTGTAGCCAAAAAAAGTACAGCGGCCTGGCTTATGTATGTTAGTTGATATTATTGATCCATATACTCTATAAGTGTTTATATGTCTGTTAGTTTTGTACATTCTTGGTTGATTGACTCGGTATTTGAATCTAGATACATCGCTTGTGTACATATCTAAATGGGAGTACACATTATGCTGCGTGTGACATTTGAGTTGGACATGAAGTGTTCCAAATATTTGAATTCACCTTAAACTGGATTCTAGCTTCTGAATTTGAGTATCGGCATTTGTAAACCATAGTCATATATGACAGTGGAATACATCTTTGTCGTCCTTTTGAATATATATAAAAACACATAGAATGATTTATAAAGATTCATATAGGAATACAAAATGGATTTGAATTTAGTTGCCAAGGTAAACGTGGATGCTTATTGTCTCGGAATTCGAAAGAAGCGGCAAAATGTCCACTCCCACGTCGACTTCCCGAAGCCAAGTGTTTGGGAGATGGAAATTACTGTCTACCCATTACACGGACAATCCATCGGCCCGATTTCCACTGCTCTAAATAGGGGTAGGTACTTCAAGTAGATGTGACACGACCGCCTCTGAGCCCATTCCGACACTGTGGGCGTCAAACATGGGCGGCAAAACACATTTGATTCAAGATCGTCCGAAAGACCTCTGTGTCTCCCTCCATTCCCCATTCATACACGCTGGGCGGCAAAACAAACTAGACTCGGCCGAAATCGATGTAGGCAAATATTTTCAATAGGTGCAGGTTTGTAACTTCACTCAGACGTGACACAACCGCCCTACCTATCAGCCCCGTTTATACACCGTGGGCGCCAACCATGGGCGCCAACCACCCTCTCCTCGCCCGAAATCGCTCTGGGCAAATATTGGCGAGATGCGAGATTACCGTCCTATCCCCAACCGACGAGACGTCCAAATTTTAAATGGGGGCTAAGTTCATAACTTTCCCATATTTCAGATAGGCGCATCCCAAAAACATGGTTCCCCGTACCTCTCCCTCCATTTTCCCATTCATACACCATCCGTGCTAGAACACCCCATCCCCACACCAGCCTCCGTTAGTAACCCCATCCATCACTGCCATCCATCACTGCCATCCTCCACCACATCCACCGCCACCGTCCTCCACCATGCCGAAGCGCCTACCAAGACCGCGTCGTCCACTGCTAGAGATGGACGTTTCTCATCCACGGCGATGGACCAATAGCCTTGTATCGTGTCCTCTCGCTTCATCGGTGTCGTCGTCCTCTTTGCCGGGGCTGCTCACACGACCTTCTCTTCCACCGCAATGGGACTTATCCCCTGATGCACCCATCTACCATCGCAGATCTACTTCAATGCCACCGACAACCATCGCACCCCGATGCCTACACGACGCCGCAAGAGAGGTGGTACTTCATATCTCCTCAACTTTTTGATCTCAACCAGAAAATAGATCTTAACTTGGTTACTATACTTTCTTTTCAGCTCTTAGAATTTAGTTCTTAGTTCCAAGCAAACAATGGATGCTAAATATCATTTCTCTGGTTTGTAGCTTCAAATCTGCCATTACACAGCCATAATACAGTTTAATTGATCATGCTTAGGGTTTAATTGATCATGTTGGTTCCGTCGTGGTTTCTTTAATAGAAATCAGAGGGGAAACCCTCTTTTGCTAAAAAAATATGCTGAGAGTTTCCCCCTTTTATGATCACTATACGATCAGAATACATGCTTCGTGTCATAATAACACTGCTCCACCCATCAAGCAAAACAAGCTTATTTGTTCAAATACGAATCTGATATTATTAAAACAGAGTTGTTTAATTGGCCAGCTAAATGTTCCTAAATCAGTTTCAAAAATGCATGTTCGCCGCTCGAGTGTGTAATATCTATAGGGTGCCCATGGTGGGCCGGCCCACCCTGGGATTTGGGGTCGTCCCAGGACCTGATTCCCCTTTGTTCTGCTGCGCACTTCCGATCTCTACTCACCCCCAGCCACCTGCCTCACCGGCGACTTGCCGTCCCCGGACGACATGACTCTAGGAGGAGACGCCAGACTAATAGGAGGCCAGGAGCCGCTTGCCCTACAGCGTCACCGCTGCCCGGGCGTGCCGCCGTGCCTACCTTCCCAGTCCGTTTAGGGCTCAGGCGTGCAGCACCCACCAAGCCAACCCGATTTATCCTGAGATACGTCCTCAACACTCAGCAGCCACTCCTCATCACCCATTTTCTAATTGATTCATTACTCATTAGGGAGGACTGTCTTTAGGGTTTGTTGTGTGCTCAATGCTACCTACACTTAATGGTTCAGATGTATTTCGGTAATCTTTAGTACCTCTAAAGTTCACAGGGTTTTCAAAATTCCGGCCCTCGGAACAGAGACTAGTCATTTTGGATTGTTGGTCGTAGTGACATTGACCCAGATTACTACTGCAAGCCAGGTTTGTTGACAATTTTACTTGTCTTTCTTACTCATTCGACATAATATCCAATTATTCACGTCGATTAGTTGCAAACAATAAGTGCTAGACAAACTTCTTCATTCAGATTTTGGACGGTCTCTTACTGCAGTTACAATTCTGCATACTTGTCCTAGTAAGCTCACAAGTAAATGATTGATTCACTACATCTATGCTTGCCTTGTCATATTTGTTGTCAATATTCTTTTAGGGTGGACCACCCTGTTTCTAAATACTGGAACCGTAGACATGAGTGAATAATATTTCCCTATGCGATCTCTTCCATCATGTGTGGTCAATGTACACTGCATTGTATAGAAAGAAAGTGTCATTTCTAGCTTTTACATAGGTTTCGATCTTTTACATGGAATACAATCTTCCTACTTGCTTTGTGTCACACTACCAACACTCCACCCTTGAAGCTAAATATTATGCCACTCATAATTGCTTAGTTTATTTGTTCAAATACAAATTTCATATGATTCTAATGTTCCTACTTTAGTTTTGAAATGTGTGCCTCCCTGTTATAGAGACATAAGGGGTTTGTATTTCTGCGTGTGGTCTGGCCAGCACGGTTGGGGAGGTGAACTTTGCATATGCAGGGGTTTATAGGGAGACACTCTCCGAGTTGAATCCGCAATGCATTCCATAGATAATCTGACTACTTTTTATGTTTCCATGAATCTCAGATTCTGAACAGCATCATAATGATTATGAGCTTGCGCGCATGAAAAGAATAAAGCAGAACACTGCCATGGCTGTCAAACTTGGCATTAATGGTCTGAAATCAAGTCTGGATGCAATGCAATGCAAACGCTCTCCACCTACAGATTCATGCTCAGAATATGATCCTAACAGTGATTCTGAGCTAGAGGGAGACCTAAGTCAATGTAGCTCCCTAGTGGAGGAGTCAGAGGAAGATGCACTATCTTATTCACCCATCAAGGTACTTGCTCTAACTTTCCAAGGTTACATTGCTCGCACATATCTTGCAAATGATGCTTTGCATTGCTTCTACTCTGTTGAACTGCCATTAGCTTAGTTTGCACATCATGTATGTGAATACGCCCTGCCTATCCATTTTCAGTACATATTCCATCTGTCATCATACCATATTTATCCATTCAAATGATGTTCTTGTGTATCAGACGTTCAAAAGGAAGAGGGTGATTGCTGATCGTGGAGGAGCACAAGCAAAGTATTTGGAAAAGGTAATGGCACCTGATAAATCAAATAGCCCATTAGGTGTAGTTGCAATATCACTGACCCACAAAACACCACAACTCTAGCAGACTCTAGCCCTACTACACTGGTCATTTCTGATGCCCCAACTCAGCAGACCCCAACTGCAGCAAATAGTATGATTATGCCTGTTGACATAGCACCAGCTGTACGGTGCAAAACCCCCATTCCAGCAAAGAGTACACCAAATCCAGTTGCCAAATCCCTTTTCGAACCAGAGAGAGCCCCAATTGCAGCAAATAGGACCCCTCTTCCATTTCTTCCCAGTTTAGAAGATGAAGCTTATGTTGTTGTCAGGAACTTTGTGCGCATCTTTCCTTCATGGAAAGATTATACCGCAGACATAGAACAATTTCCAGTCTTCCTCCGCAACTTACGCGTAAGTAATGTACTAATTTTATTCATGGCCATTACTGCATATGTTTCTGCTGACAGAAGACACAAGATTTCATTCTTTTAAATAGGCGAGGAGCAAACTGGATTGTGATGACGAGCAAGGGTTGGTTGCGCTTTTCAAGCACTCGTTGATGAAGTATCGTTCCTACCTGAGGCAAGCGCACTTCGATGGCAAGCCTCTGAACGAAATTTCTGCAAAGTCTCTGGTGCTACATTTATCCGACGGTGACTGGAATAATCTTGTTACACATTGGTCTTGGCTGTAGCGTAAGGTATTGTCTATGATATCACATCACAATTTGAACTACATTTCTGCATTTGCCTTAATGTCTCACTTGTACGAAAATTGTTAGCAGAAGAACATTCGTTCTCAAGGGACCACAGAATCTCACAACTATACTGCACACTGCATTGCTCTTGTGAGTACCTCTTGCCCTGTATGACCATACTTACTTTCATAGCTGTTTGATTATGTAGCATCACTGCACATGTTAGCCTCGTAATCGTCCATTTGGTGGACATTATAAGATCCGTATGGACTCTTACATAAATTTAGAATCAACCCAATGCTTTTGAAGAGGTTTAGCTCTGCAGTCCTCTTGTAAGGACTGAACGCGGTCTATCACTGTACTTACATTAACAACTACTCCCTCCGTCCCATACTATAAGAACGTTTTGTACAGTACATCAGTGTTCAAAACACTCTTGTATTATGGGAAGAGGGACTGGTTCATTTTGTAGCATTCTGCATCTTATCTCCCTCGCCCACCATTTACTAAAAAAGATCAGATCTATATTTAATCTTACCAACAAGTAGAATACACACACAATGCCAGTGCAGAAGTGTAGCCCATTGCTCTTGTCAGTACATTTTGTCCTGTAACGCTTGTACTCCCAGGGATTGGTAGTTGATTATGTAGCATCAATCTGCATCTTATCTTCATTATCCTCTATCCCTTCCAGTATTATCATATCTATAATTACTCTCTACAAAATGTAGAGTACATGCAATGCTTATGAAGAAGATTCTGTGCTGAAATTCTTGAGTTATCCTTCCCTTGACATGGAGAAGGGCATTATAAAGCCGGTGTTAACTGTTAATGTAAGTCAGTCCTTCTAAAGCCTTTATCCTCAACTGCTGTTTAATTTGCTCATACTCCCTATCGTTTACTGCTGTTTAGTTTGCTGTTTCTACCAAAATGCATGTTCGCAAGAACCGTAAGTTCTAAGTTTTACTTGTAAAACCAAATTCCTTATTCATACCATGCACATTACTTAATACTCCCTATATGTATGCTTGTTTTTGTGGATCTATAATCCAGTGTCTGGTGAAGCAGCCCATGTTTGCACCTTGTCATCTCCTGTTTTATCTTACTGATGTGGTTGATGATATGAACAACATGCCATGCACATTATCCAAAATAGATACAATGATTTTCTTTGCCCTTCATCTATGCTTGTTATGTTGACATGGTAATCCAGTAGTGTGGTGAAGCTCCCCGCATTATGAACAATGCCAAATTATTCTATTGATATTTTGAACTTACTGTTTATTTTCTAATTTGAAATTGGATAGAATTGACAGCACAGTTATCATCTTTGTTTATACATGTGCAAAACCTGTCATCTCTCTGCTTTGTTTCAGCGTGATATGCCTGATGGCATGCACAAGTCTGCTGAAGGATATGAGACAAACCCAACATATATTGCAGCAAAGAAGACAAAACATCTTGAAGATAGCGAGACAACCCCAAAGTCTTGTCTTGATGTAGTGTTCAAGTTACTTGAGACTAACAGTCAGGTAAGCTCAAAGAATTCGTTATCTGAATCAATTCGACTTCTTCAGTCCCAAGTTCTAGCAGAAAGGCATTCTGCAACTCAACTTCGACTTGAAGTCCTATCTCTAAGAAAGATTGTGGAGAACACCAATGAGAACCACATCGCTAAACAGCTACACCTGGAAGCTATGACTAACATGCTAGGCCGGTCTCACAGCCTTGCTCAGCAACTTTCGCAGTAGTTCCCCCGCAACGCTAACCTTTCTTGAACTGTCTTGGAAGTGGTCTCGGTTCAGTATTATTTTGTTACGCTGCAATGGTGCCCAGTTTTTGTAATCTGCTTCTTCGTTGCGGTTTATGATCACTGGTGGCGAACTTCGATGCCTAGTGGATGTACACTACAAGAAATATGTCAACTTGTGACCACCACTATTGGTCACTGAAAGGTCACAAATTTCCATTTGCGACCTTTTTGTGACCAAAAACAGAAGGTCAAAAGCTGGCCGTCATAAACTGACTATAGCGAACTTTCTTCTGGAATGGTCGAAGACGTTTACGACCAAAATATTCCTACTGTGGCGTTTTGGTCACTAGCAACCTCCCCAGGCCACGTAGGCATCCAGCGTGGCAAGCTGATGTGGCACAAGATTCAGCCCGGTCCAATTCGGTTTTCTACATGGGCCTAGCCCAACAATTCAGCCTATTTGTGTTTTTTTCATCAATTTTTTGTTGGGTTCATGGGCCAAGCCCAACAACCATTTATTCTTTTGGGCCAGCCTTTTTTCTAAGCTTCTTCCATTTTTTGGTCCTCAGCCTTTTTGCGGTCCATTCATTTTTTTGCCCAATATTGTTTGGGCTAAGGCCTCTTCCAGCCCATCAATATTTTCAGCCCGCTAATTCAAAGGACCGGACAACAGAGAAACAATTCAGTTTTTTCAATTTTGCTATCAAAGCAACATTTGTTTCACTGTACAATCATACATCATCTGTTGCAGTTACATATTCATCACATTATCTATACATAAGAAGCAGCAACTAAAAGATTGTCATAACAAACGACAGCCACTCAAAAGAAAGATCACCATCACAGCTCCAGCGACTACTAATATACACTACAACTTCCACTTATGTGCAAACCTACAAGAAGGCCAAACAGAAAAGGAATCGTTGAATATTCAGAGACCACTGCCATGCTGCCGATTGGATTTGGTTGCAGCCCTTCCAGTTTGCTAATGGCATCTATCCAGCAGCATATCTCATAACCTACAAAGAGAACATAAACCCGCATAAGAATTTGAAACTTCTTCTAATTTGAAACTTTCGGTAAACGATAAACTTGAGGTAACATTCAGGACAGCAGCACTGCTCCAGTGTTTGATATGAGTGGCTACTGCATGTCGTGTGTATAGTACTATAGTTTCATATTCAGACCAATCAACGCCAAGTTTCAAAGAAAATCTGATGATAAGTTGCACCAAGATTTAGCAAGGTGCGTACCTCCAAGTGGATCAGCGAGCTTTGAGACCCACTCCCTGACCCTCTCCGCAGATGCTCCCGTCGAAGCATACTGCATCATAACAAGCACAAAAATTCAGAAAACTACAGCTGGTGTAAAGATGAACCAAACTATAGTTTAAGTAAAACTATAAGAACACAAAATAAAACTACAAAAACTACAGTTTCAGTAAAACTATAAATTAGTTTAGATTGTGAGAGCATACATGGAAAGTCTGCACCATCAGTAGTAACCATTAACAAAAGAAAATAAATTATGTCGATGCTGGAAATAACATCTCTGGAGTAGTTTTAATTGAAAAAATCTATAGAATACTCCAGTAATTAGAGTACATAGCTAAGATGCTGGAAAGAACATCACACAGGCAGGACAAACTACTCCATCTCTGCACTACAAGCAGGAAAAACTACAGGAGTATACAGCTACTCATACGGGAGTACTATGGGCAAGACAAATACAGGAGTAAGATGTTGATCATGTTAGATTCAGACTATCACTGGTAGTGTAATTTTCTACTACATAAACATCTACTGAACCAATGGTGAATAATAGCTTATTGTAGGCAAAATCATTTGGATAACAGTAACTTGTTCAGATAGTCGGAATCAATTAAGCTGCAATCAATTAAGCTGCTTAGGCATCTGTGTACGTGATTTTCTTGCAAAGAATCGATCAAAATCACTAGTAGCACAAAGGAACCTCGCAGACATTTGTAATAGTACGCAAACTGACCTTATGCATTGTACATGTAAGGTAAGGTAAATAGAGTTCCCAGCAGACAATGTATTCTAGTTATTAAACAAATGCTCGCCAAGATAATCAGTACAGTGGTGAACCGAACGCAGTAATAATCCAAAGGTGATACTAATAAGCAGTAGGAACCTCCCTACTTTTGTGATATAAAACTAATATCAGACCAATTTTGTACCAAGTTAAAGTTACTTCAGATTGTGAACAGTTAGCTCGACTAACATTTTCTAAACCTTCTAATTATAAGTTCCACAACCTAAACACACTATGCAACCATTTGTGTGCTCTCTGTCAAGCTGAATTTAGGCCTTTCCATGGAGCAGAGAGCATAGATTCGATCACCGGCCTTGTGCCAAGTCCCCCACGCCTTCCCGTGGCAGCCTTCACAACAATGACCTGCAAGCAAAACACACCAAAAACTAAGTCACACATGCATGCTAGTAATCCACTATCCTGTAGTTGTTTGGTTATTATTTTAGATTAATATGAATAATTCAATATGTATTATCTGTTTTTAAAAAATGAAGTAAACAAGTTATTCAATATTTCTTGGAAGAAAATACGGCTGGCTGGAGAACCTGCTATCCGAAATGTCTAGACAATGAAAAAGAAGCAACATTATCATTAACCAGCACAGAAATTTAGTAAAGTGGGAACCCAGTAAGGAGCTATGTATCTTTGTTCTAATAATTTTCACTGTATCTTCAGAGATTGCTCTAAATTCAGGATAGTTCAGCTTTCATTCTAAGATGTGTGCAACATTGCCATCCTTCAGAAGGAAGCTACAGGGAGTCTCAAGGAAATTAAACCTGCAAAGAGGCCGTGATGGAGACACGAGGAAATTGTGCAGAAAATACTACAACCACATTTCCTCATATCACCATCACATATCCACATCCCCTGTGCAGGTGGAATTTGTCACATATCCATATCCACATTCCCCTGCCGAACTGAACTCGTATATGGAAATACAAACCAACAAATCAGACGAACATAGCAATTTCTGCACACTCCAGAGCTGGTGTTACTGACTAAACCCACCTATTTCCTCTAGTATTTCACAGAGATTACAGGTCTGTACGCAACAGCGGCCTGATTCCCTTGACAGGGCTAAGCACTACAAAGAAGTCAACCTAGGCAGTACGCGATGGAACTAACAGAGCAGGTGCAGAGGCGATGCTATGCAGACATTACAGAGCAGAATCAACGGGGTTCAGGTGGATGAATCGACATCGCTTCGGCTGGCTCACCAAGGTTGCTCGAGAAGGAAAAGGAATGGACCCAAATCCGTACCTCGGGCTCGGAGGAGCCGATGACCCAGGCTGGTCGAAGCCGACGAGCGTGGCCGGTAGGATGCCGAAGACGAAGTCGCCGAAGGAGATGTTGTAGCTCCGAGGCACGCGCCGTGGTGCTCCTGCCATGGGCCGGGCGCGCGAGAACGGTCGGGCTCCTCCCGCTTCTCCTCCAGAGGCCTCCGCTATGCGCTGCTCCCACGCGAGCCCTGCATGTCACCCAAGGAGAGGAGAGGAGCGCATATGTTAGGAACCATAGGAGAGGGAGGGGAGGTGTGGAGTGTCATGCGTGTACGTGGTCGTTGCAGGGCACGCCGCCATCCTGGCCGTAGACTGCCTGCCTGTGGTCGCCGGGCCGGCGAGACGAGGCGCCGCGCGACAAAATCCCAAGGACGGAGTGGTTGGTTGGCTCGGAGTGGATAAGGCTAGGGGAGAACGGGAGGGAGGGAGGAGCTCGATCTCGTCTATGGTGAGGGTCGTCGATGGTGGGCGGCGGCGGATCGAGATCTGAGGGAGGGAGAGGGTGACTTGGAGATGGGGATCTGGGATCGAGGGGC
>NC_057798.1:88468312-88484188 GCF_018294505.1 Triticum aestivum
TAGGGTTTCGTGGGTGGACGAGGATGAGAGGATCTGCATCGGGGGAGAGGGGAGAGGAAGAAAGAAAGAAAGAAAGAAAGGAGGCGGGGGGGGTGGATGGAAGATGCCAGCTAGGGTTTCGCCTCAGGTGGGGTTGGTGGGGGAGGCGAGGAGCGACGGCTACCGTTGGATCCGGGAAGATCCAATGGTGTTTTGTGCATGATCCGTGTGCCTTGTCCATGGACCAATCAGAACGCAATACAATATTATGACCAATTGAATTGGTCGTGATAAATTTAAAAATAAGATGTTAGATCATCTTAGCTATTTACTTGACCTGATACATTGGAAAAAAATGAAACAAATGAAAAACCTTCTCATCATGTCATCAAACGTGACCTAGTTTTTAGAAGAAAAAAATAACAAAATAGTAATAAGGAACTTTTCGTTTTCTTTGCACGAAAATTCATTTTTCATTTTTCGAGTGCTCAAAATGAGTTTTTTTGTGAAGAACATACCAAATATTTGTTGCAAAATTGTATCGAATCATTTTTGTAAAATACTAGACCATATTTAATGTACAAATAACCAAATGGTTGGGTGTCAAAACTTTTAATCCACCTCTCGTGAAAAAGACAAATTTCCGCCGATTCAGTTGGAAGAGGATCAAATTTGAACTACAGCTGCCTCATAGTTTGCTATTTATTTTTTCCAAAAATCATTTCTAGGTACATAAGTACCTATTTTATCAGAGAAACACCAAAAAAATTCCAAGATTCAACCACTAGCTAGGAACGGTCAAGCCCGCCGTTATGACCGCATTTTGAAATGGGCATAAAAAATTCAAAAAAAATCAAAAAATTGGAAAACCTTCGCATTGTGTCATTATATGTGACCAAGTTTCCAGGAAAAATAATAATCTTGTAATACAGAAATTATTTTAGAAAAGTGTTCTCATAAATGAGCTATCATGTGTGAAGATTCATGTATTTCAACCCAAACGCTCAATCTCATGGTCACATTCATGGCATAGTTTGTTCAAATGATCTCATATTGTGCACAAGGGTGCATCTTGGAATTACAAACAATGTTGCCAAAGGGAGTTTTCATTTTCTTTGCACGGAAAATTCATTTTTCATTTTCCGAGTGCCCGAAATGAGGTTTTTTTGTGAAGGAACTACCAAATAATTGTTGCACAAATGGACCAAATCATTTTTATAAAATACTAGGCCATATTTAATGCACAATTGAAAAAATGGTTGGGTGAAAAAAGTTTTGATCCATCTCTGATGAAAAAGACAAATTGTCGTCGATTTAGCTGGAAACGGGTCAAATTTGAACTGTAGCTGCCTCATAGTTTGCTCTTTATTTTTTCCAAAAATCATTTCTAGGTACATAAGTATCTATTTAATCATAGAAACACCAAAAAAATCCAAGATTCAACCACTAGCTAGGAACGGTCAAGCCCGCCGTTTTGACCGCATTTTCAAACGGGCATAAAAAATTCAAAAAAAATCAAAAAATTGGAAAACCTTCGCATTGTGTCATTATATGTGACCAAGTTTCCAGGAAAAATAATAAACTTGTAATACGGTAATTATTTTAAAAAAGTGTTCTCAGAAATGAGCTATCAAGTGTGAAGATTCATGGCTTTCAAGCCAAATGATCAATCTTATGGCCACATTCATGGCATAGTTTGTTCAAATGATCTCATATTGTGCACAAGGGTGCATATTGGAATAGAAAACAATGTTGCCTAAGGAAGTTTTCATTTTTGTTGGGTGAAAAAACCATTTTCCATTTTTGGAGTGCCCGAAAGGAGGTTTTTTTGTGAAGGAACTACCAAATAATTGTTGCAAAATTGGACCAAATCATTTTTATAAAATACTAGGCCATATTTAATGCACAATTGACAAAATGGTCTGGTGTAAATTTTTTTGATCCACCTCTCGTGAAAAAGACAAATTTCTGCCAATTCAGCTAGAAGCGGGTCAAATTTGAACTGCAGCTGCCTCATAATTTGCTATTTATTTTTTCCAAAAATCATTTCTAATTACATAAGGACCTATTTAATCATAAATACATGGTTTGGTAGCGATACGTCGAGGTTTGGGCGGTGGCCGAGGGCCCCAACTCTAGAGCGCGTAAACCCGCATGCCCGCCGCGTGGTCACCGCGTGACCGTGGCG
This sequence comes from Triticum aestivum, assembly GCF_018294505.1. Taxonomy (NCBI): domain Eukaryota; kingdom Viridiplantae; phylum Streptophyta; class Magnoliopsida; order Poales; family Poaceae; genus Triticum; species Triticum aestivum. The sequence continues at coordinate 88,470,480 of NC_057798.1, forward strand.
TTGCCATGTGTTCTGGGCGGCCTAGGCATGTCTAGTGGGTTGGGCACTCCCCAGGTTGGTGCTAGGAAGAAAATTACAACATAAGATTCTCACGAGGAGACCAATCGATGCTCAAACATGAATTAGCAGCCAAGTGTTTGATTAGCGGTACGGGAAATGTACATGGCTAATGGGCGTGAGTTTTGGCTGAGGATGATCAGTTACTAAGAAGACCGTTTTCACAAATTTTCAGCTCAAAAGGAGGAGCCTAGGTGGTACTTGCTTTGCAAACTACCACACTGGACATAAGTACGAATGTTGAAGCTCGGCTCAAAATAATGAATGGATTGAGCTGGCATTTGGTGGAGGATGGTTATTTGGGCATAGGAAAGCATTGTAGAAAATGGATGCTATTTGGACATGCCAAAGTGGTACTTCCTTCACAAACTGTTGTTTTGAACAGAATAGGAAAATGAATATTTTTGAATTATTTTTGAACTAGGCAAGGAAGGTTTTTACATATTTGACGAAGATATGACCCAAAGAATTTATGAGATTTGTTTGGGAATTTTGGCCATGACAGAAATATAGGTTGCTTCACAACCTAGGGCAAAAATTGCCACATGGACATGACACATAGGCAAAACTGATGAGATGGCGCCTAGTCATCGCAACCCACCACAATTTACAAGGCTATGACCATCTATATTGGTCGTTAACAACTAGAAATAAGGCAATGGATTAGCACTGTTTGCTTTATGACTATTTCGTGTAAGGAAATCATGACCTTTCTGCCAAAAATGGTCGCAATGGTTTAGGGTTTGGAGCCCCCCGAACAGCTTTTGACCAATTGGTCTGAAATGGTCATAGATCTATGACCAGTTCTTCTAGGGTCACTGACAGAAGGTCACAAGTTGACATATTTCTTGTAGTGGTAATATACCTTAAATCCTTTATTGCATAGTGTAGGTTTATTCTTAGTTACTATGCCGTAATTTCTTTATTGTATAGAGTAGGTTTGTTCTTAATTCCTACTAGTTCTGAAAAAAATCAGATGTAGTTGACCGGGCCAAAACATTCGACTCTAACGGGCCAGGTTTTTAGCGGGCCACAATTGGGCCAGCCTGCATCTTTCTTGGGCCCGAATGATTGGGGCCTTCACACATTGTGCCAGGCTCAAACTTACACCGGCCTATATTTTAGTTGGGCCTTTTGTCGACCCAGCGCTTAGTTTGGCCCAGATAGCGTTGGGCCATTAATAGGCTGAATATTGTACTGGCCTGTTATGGCCGAGATGAAACCACGGGCCTTTAGCAGGCCAAAATGCATGTTGGGCCTCAATTTTCACTAGTAGTCGACGGGCCTTCAGCATGCCGAAATGTAGTCCGGGCCTTTTTGGGCCTAGTTAGCTAACGGGCCATTACCAGGCCGAAACATATCTCGAGCCTTAGTTGGCCCACTGATATCATGGGCCTTTAAGAGGCCAAAAGCTTAGTACGGGCATCAACGGGCCGAATTACGCGACATGCCTTTAACAGGCCCAAAGTCACATTGGGCTTAACTGTTGCCTCCTTTAGCACGGGCCATTAGTGGGCCCGATGTCCCGTCGGACCATATATGGCCCATGGGCAGCACAGGCCATTCCCAGGCCGAAAGTCACACCGGGCTGAAATGGGCCCATGTCTACATTAGGCCTCTAACAGGCCGAAAGTCACTAGGCTGTAGTTGGGCCCAAATATTCGGCGAACAATTAACGGGCCAGATCTGGCTTCGGGCCACAAATGGGCCCAAATATTGGGTGAACAATTAACGGGCCGGATCTGGCTTTGGGCCATAAATGGGCCCAAATATTGGGCGAAAAATTAACGGGCCAGATCTTGCTTCAGGCCATAAATGGGCCTCTATTAAGCAGGCCGTTATTGGGCTGGCCCACTAGTACCTGATTAAGTACTACGGGCCTTTGACTGGGTCGGCCTTTTTAACCTATATGGGCCTCTGTTGGGCCCAGCCACGTGTCGACGTATCATAGGCATGTCCCCTCCAGTGGACGGGCGACATTTGGCCCATTGACGAGATGACAGGTGTTCCCTTCGGCCAATCAGAAATTTTCACGTGGAAATTTCCCATTGGTCAGGGATGTTAACAGGTTATCGGATCCAAAATCCAACCCGATAGCTTAACGGCGTTCCGTTACGGTGGATCCCACTTGTCGGTCACCCTTGACTAAAGCACTTCTGTGACACGCTTTTTATCGTCATGGAAGTGGACTCTTCCGTGATGATAATTTTGGTAATGTCATGGAACACTTCTACAACAGCACATGTATGACTATCTTGATTCTGTCATAAAATCGTCATGGATGTACATGCATGACAGAAAACGCGACCTACTGTGACAAACACGTATCATCACGGAAGTGTATTCTTTTTGTAGTGCATGGCAAAACTGGGTTTAAGGATATTTGGAAGCACAAGTAGTATCTCTACTTGGTGCAAGGAATTTTGGCTAGCATGAGGGGGAAAGGCAAGCTCAACATGTTTGAATGATCCATGACAATATACTTTAACTGAGATGTGAGAAAACATAACCCATTATGTTGTCTTCCTTGTCCAACATATTCATCACAATAAGATTCAACATCCTCCAAAATAGTGGGATCACTACTTCCTAAAGTTGACACTCTTCCAAACCCACTTTCATCAATATAATCATCATAGGTAAGAGGCATGCTATCATCATAACAACTTTGCATATCAAAACTTGGGATGCTAAAAATATCATCTTCATTAAACATAGCATCCCCAAGCTTGGGACAAACATTAATTACAACAAATATATTCTCAAATATTTCATCCTCATCAAACGTAGCTTCCCCAAGCTCGGGCCTTTTCATATCATAAGCATAACCACTCCCATCATTAATAGTATGGATAGCACCAATAGTATAGCAATTATCATCATCACAATGAGTAGTAGGAGCAACATCATTTGGGAGGGATACCTTTTTACCTTTGTTGCTCCTTATTTTCTTTTTATTCTTCACATTATGTGTGGGTTCAACCTTCTTCTTTGTGCTCCTTATTGATGAGATTGGTTGAATAGAAAGCTCCTCCTTGTTACATGATTCATCATAAGAAATAATAGGAGGATATTGGGAAGTCTCTTCCCTTTCATTAGTATTCTCATCATCTTCTATTTTCTTTCTTTTCTTTAGGTGATTGGCAATATAAGGATTTTCAATGCAATTCACCGCACAAAACAAATAAATCTCCTCTAAATCAATATCAAGGAAATGCTCAAGATTAAATTTTGGAATAAGCTTAGTTGCACGTTTCAATTCTTCATAACCCAAAAGCAAACTAAGTTCATTGTAATGAGCAAGGGAGATCAAATCATCACAATTTTTGGACACGATTCGATCATGAAACAATTGCCATTGGAGATGTAAATGACCACGTTCATTGCAAAGTTCACAACGGTAAAGATATCTTAAATTTTTAGCACTAACATTAAGCCTTTCTTGCAATCCTTTAGTTTCTAAATACTTATGACTCTTGCAATATCTATTTTCCCTATTTGGTGTGTACTTGCAAACCCAATCTACTCCACAAAAATCGACATGCTTATAAGAGATATTTTCATCATAACTAGTGCAATCATCATTAGTACTATGGATATTCAAGGAGTTCATACTCACAACATTGCAATCATGCTCATCATTCAAAGATTTAGTACCAAGCATTTTAATGCATTCTTCTTCTAGCACTTGAGCACAATTTTCCTTTTCATCATACTCACGAAAGATATTAAAAAGATGAAGCATATGAGACAAACTTAACTCCATTTTTTTGTAGTTTTCTTTTATAAACTAAATTAGTGATAAAACAAGAAACAAAAAGATTCTATTGCAAGATCTAAATATATACCTTCAAGCACTCACCTCCCCGGCAACGATGCCAGAAAAGAGCTTGATGTCTACTACACAACCTTCTTCTTATAGACGTTGTTGGGCCTGCAAGTGCATAGGTTTGTAGGACAGTAGCAAATTTCCCTCAAGTGGATGAACTAAGGTTTAGCAATCCGTGGGAGGCGTAGGATGAAGATGGTATCTCTCAAACAACCCTGCAACCAAATAACAAAGAGTCTCTTCTGTCCCCAACACACCCAATACAATGGTAAATTTTATAGGTGCGCTAGTTCGGCGAAGAGATGGTGATACAAGTGCAATATGGATGGTAGATATAGTTTTTTGTAATCTGAAAATATAAAAACAGCAAGGTAACTAATGATAAAAGTGAGTGTAAACGGTATTGCAATGCTAGGAAACAAGGCCTAAGGTTCATACTTTCACTAGTGCAAGTTCTCTCAACAATAATAACATAGCACTACAAAAAAATACACTTCCGTGATGATACGTGTTTGTCATAGTAGGTCGCGTTTTTTGTCATGCATGTACATCCATGACGATTTTCTGACAGAATCAAGATAGTCACACCTGTGCTGTCGTAGAAGTGTTCCATGACATTACCAAAATTATCATCACGGAAGTGTCCACTTCCATGAAGATAAATCGCATGTCACAGAAGTGCTTTCGTCAAGGGTGACCGACACGTGGCATCCACCGTAACGGAACACCGTCAATCTATCGGGTCGGGTTTTGGATCCGATAACCCGTTAACAACCCCGACCAATGGGATATTTCCACGTGTAAAATTCTTATTGGCCGGACGAAACACGTGTCAGCTCATCAGTGGGTCAAATAGGCGCCTATGATATGTCGACACGTGCCACGGCCCACCACTGGCCCATTTAGCCTACAAAGTTGGTCCATTTGACTTGGTCAAAAGTTAATGGGCTCGCCCATGAAAAGCCTATTAACGATCTTTTCGCAAATAGCCCATTTTACGACCCGTTAACTCATGGCTCGTTAGGCTCTAAAGGAAATCAGCCCAAGAACGTCATGTGGACCGTCGAATATAACACCAGCCCATTTCACTTTCGGCCCATGTATGGCCCACGACGTCTTTCGGCCCATATGAGGCCTTCGTATCTTTCGGCCCTTTACAGGCCCACGGTGACTCTAGCCCATAATGAACAGTAATTTTCTTTATACCCGTTAACGGCCCGTGATTTACATGGGCCGTTTCCAGCCCGTGTTAGCTTTCGGCCTATTGACGGCCCATACGTTCTTGGGCTCCTTTTCGTCCCTTGATTACCTCCAGCCCATTAGTGGCTTGTTCCCCTAATGGGCCAAATTCGGCCCATGGCAACAGTCGGCCCGTTACTGGCCTGTTCCCCTAATGGGCCAAATTCGGCCCATGGAAAGAGTCGGCCCGTTACTGGCCTGTTACCCTAATGGGCCAAATTCGGCCCATGGCAAGAGTCGGCCTGTTTCTGGCCTGTTAACCCATTGCACCATTTCCAGCCCGTCCTATATTCTGGCCCATTAACGACCCATTATGCCTGTGATAGAATTAAGCCTTTGCTATCCTACGGCCTGTTAACGGCCCGTTACCGTGCTGGGCCGATACCAATTACGCCCGATTACTACCCATGTAGACCCATTTATCCGACGGCCTGAGGCCCACCGATTATAGGCCCATTTATCGATGGCCCGTAGGAGACCCATGGATCCTATGGCCCGTATATGGCCGCCACTAGCAAACCAGGGAAAAAGAAGACTAGGAAATAAATAAGGCCGAAACTAACGCTAGGCTATTAAGGCGATTGCACAGATTACATCCACTCGACATCAAAGATCGCCACCAGTCCAAATATAGGGAACACCCTACACTATACAAAAATGGCTTGTTGTTTTCTTCAGCCGGTGGCTGCACGTTAAGAATAAATTTTGTATCGCACCAAAACAAATTACAACTATATAACAAAAGGAAGGTTGGCATAAAACTTAACAGTCTAGCAGATAAATGCACGACCAGAAGTTCAGAAGCTCAGTTCATTTGACCTGACTGTTACGTTTTCATGCTGTATTGTCCGATGGAGCACCATAACCCTCGCCTTCATTTCCCCTAGGCTCCTGAACAACATAACAAGTATCTGATAGTCTGGTTTCAAACCATGCATATCTTGACGACATCGAACAATTTCTCTCCTTGTTTCACAAAGGGTCTCTGTTAGGGAATGGACTTGTGTCTGGAGTGCAGATACAACATTGCTTTGAGCTTGCATATCTTGATCATGAGGCAGCTTGGACGATATTGCCTTAACAACCAACCCAGTATTACCCAGGAATGTGCTTTTGGCACTGTTAGTGGACAGGTACTGACCCACTGCAGCAAGAGCTGACATTGCGGTTATAGTAGCCTTGCCACCTTCAAAAGGTGGCGGTTCCACCATTTTTTCCATAGCTCGCTGAAAAGTTGAGGTTTTACATTAGTAGTACCAGAACAGAAGATATTAAGGAGGCAGCAAAACCAAACAAAATAGCTTTGGTCTATATACATAACTTATTCTGGTGAATCCATGTAAAATATTAGTTGTATTTTATTGCAAAGTACATAATAAAACTAGGTTCCAAACATATCACCATGTACCATCGCTAATGTATTGTCTATTTCTTCACATTGTATTAAGGGCTAAGGATAAAGAGACGAAGTTTATAATGCAGTAAGAATAGTATGACATAATTCATATCACAAAACAACTAAGAACAGACAAACAGGCAATTGTAACGTTGTGTGGGCAAGTCCAGCACGGAACTAGATTACTGGTCAAGATCAAAGGAACATCACTCCTCCCTTTTAAACCTTGTAAGGTGCAATGATACGCTAAGACAATTGTGTATAAAATTGAAAAGAGTAATAGACATTGGCTGCAAACCATGCAGTTCAAGGCACAAGTCAGAGTAAGTAGTAGTTAAAAGGCATGAGGATTAAGGACTTACAACAGCGGCTTTGACTGGTGTAGTCATGCCCTTCTTCTTGCTGGTGTGACAGTCCTTGAATATTTCCACAGCATTTGGTTCAGGTACTTTTTGGTCCTTGCGGCCTTTCCTCTGTATTTTGAACAAGTCAATATAGATCTGATAATATGGTACAGCGAAAAGAGTGAAACAACAGCTAATTACAAGAGCCTCGCAGTGTGCAATATAGCTACGAGATACTGTCGTCTGTTGGAATTTCACTTTCGTAAGTTGGCCTTGTTCTTTGAACAGTTCACCTACAAGAAGATAGATTTGTGTGGCACATGCGTAAATAGGACTTCAACATGTGATCTGATCACATATATATAATGTACCTGATACTTCGGTCAGACCAGTGTTTTAACAAGGCCCCTCTAGTTTTCATCCGATATATTTTCCACTGGAGATGTTTGGGAAAGTTCACTGTTAGCCTTGCCTTCAAAGTGAGTTTTCGTCAAGTTATACCGATACTGTCGCAGAGCAGACTTGAAAACATGGATGCAAGCTTGTCTGGTTGCATCATCTTGGCTATCCAACTCGAACCTCATCTGTTGAAAATTATGGGAGTCTCATTATCAGCAACTTAGAAAGTATGGGACAGAGCAAGATGATATTACTAGTTTCCATACATAACCATACTTACAGATAAATGGTCGAGGAAGGTGTTGAACTGGGTTTCGTCTTTGTCATTCCTATACTGAATCCATGTTGGGAGGATACGTACATGACACCTAACGGGAACCGCTGCCTCTGATACTAACTAGGCTGACTCTGTAGCATCACGTGGCCTTTTTAAACCTGCCTCAAAACGGATCTCCATTCTTCCTCCTCTAGATTTAGTTAACCTATCGAGCATTATCCCTGATGTTTGTTTCCTCTTGCGCCTAGGTGCTAGTCCAACAACGAACATAGGAAGTGTTAGTGTACATCAAACTGTGAAACTACATATAAAGAAGCATGCAACTGTAACTTGACTCCAGCAACTACCTTCTTGCTGTTGAAGCTCACAAGGTTCATCTGATATTGCCAACTCGTCTTGTGTCAAGAGTGCTTGGGAAGTAGTGTCGGGTGGCAAGGGAGCTTGGGAACGTGCTGCTAGCTCAGTTGATGCACGACTAAGTCGTGCAGCTGGTAGTACTGTGGTAGGTGTTGCAAGAACTAGGGTTGTCTCTGGTTGTTTGGTGGCAGCTATTTGTTTCTGTTTGGATTTTTTTTGCAACTCGTGTAGCATGGGATGCCGTGTTTGTAGAATTTTCCGCTGGACTTTGACCTTCTATTGCACCATTAGTACCAGCAGAATATGCAGGATTCATCCGCTTCTCATTCCCTGCCATGTTGTGTTTCTTCCTCTTTGTCTATGCCATGTTAAGTCGAGTCGACAAGAAAAACGAATAACAATTTAGTTCTTCAGAACAAATTGATTTGTGATGCAGACGAACTGAACTTTGATGTTAGACAACCACATGATAGGAGGATGTAATATGTATGAAAAACAAGACAGAAGAGATAACCAGAACTATGATGTGTAAACTAAGAAGAAGACATTTCATCAAATTAGAAGCAATGCAATGGAAGGTAGACACCATATGAAAGATCCTACAAATATCGCTCTGCCAAGTTAAAAGTGTCTCATCATAAATGATGTTTAAACAAATGTGAAGCAGTACAAGAAATAAACCATATGCAAGATGCAAACAACATCACACTACCATGTTAGAGGTCTCTCGTCATTAGTGCCATTGAATATTCACAGCATTTCATATTCACAGCTTATGATGTGTAAACTAAGGAGAAGGCATTTCAACAAATTAGGAGCAATGAAAGCTAGACACCATATGAAAGATGCAACAAATATCACTCTACCAAGTTAAAACTGTCTTGTCATAAGTGCCATTTCAACAAATTAGTAGTACAAGCTAGAAAAGAATGTGAGATGTAACCTATATCACACTCCGAAGTCAAATGCGTCTTATGATAAGTGATTGTTGCAGGTTACACAACAGTAGTAATTTGATGTAAGAACATGGTGTGATAGACAAATATTGTATGTTCTAGAAACAGGAACACGTGTCTTATTCAAGTATAATGTGTAAAGTAAGCAGATGGAATTCAACAAAGTTAGAAGCAATACAAGCTAGACATCACACATAACATGCAACCACATATAACAGTGCCAAGTTAGAGGGAGCACCGGTGATGCTGCACTAGGGGAGACGTGCTCATAATAAACACAACTTTGTTGATTGTCTATGCATGTGTTGTCTTGGAAATCATATTTGGGTTGTGGAGGAGTAGAAACTATAGAGGCCCTCCGTTCAGAAGGAGCACCTTTATCCGCTGCCTTGCTAACTTCCTTCCGCTTTATTGATTTTGAATTGTCAAATAAAACCGATAAGAAAAAGCAATAAAATTCTCTCTTCAGAACTCATTCATGCATGATACTGACAATCACTACTTTGATGTAAGGCAAACACATGATACCAGGATGGAATATGTACGAAAAACAGGACGACATGGCATGTTCACACCTGTTTGTGTAAACTAAGCAGAAACCATTCCAGCAAATAAGAAGCAATGCAAGCTAGACACCACATGAAAGATGCAACCAATATGACTCTGCCAAGTTAAAAGCGTCCCATCATAAATGGATTTCAACAAATTAGAAGCAGCACATGCTATAAATCATATGAAAGATGCAACTAATATCGCACTGCATATACTAAAGGTGTCTCGTCATGTTGATTGATGCGGGATACAAAAAAAAACAATAGTTTTATGTAAGGACATGCTTAATAGACAGATGTACTATGTACCAAATACAGGAAGGCATGTCATATTAGCAGGTATAATGTATAAGCTAAGCAGACTAGCACATGCAGTTTAACCAGCTTGGAAGAATTACAATCTAGACACCATATGCAACATGCAACCACATATCACGCTGCCAAGTTAGAGCAAGCACCTGTGATGCTAGTGCAGGGGAAATGTTGTAATCAACTACAGAGCTACGTTCACTATCTTCATCTAGCATTTCTGTTTCTTGAGAATCATGTCGGGAGGCTGACGCTGCATTCTTTAAATGAGGAGTAGTCCCCTTGCCTGCCTGCCTCATCATAAGTGATTGATGAGGGATACACAAGAACATTAGTTTGATGTAAGAACATGGTTAATACACAGATGTACTAGTATGTACCAAAAACAGAAAGGCATGTCATATTCAAAGGTATAATGTGTAAGTTAAGCAGATGCAATTTAACCAAATTGGAAGCAATACAAGCTACACATCCGGCTGGAGTGGTGAGCATGATCATCTAGGACCTGAGAGCCTGGTGGGAGGCGGGCTGCTTCGCCACCATCACAGCTTTTTAGTTGGCTTCCAGGTGATGCCTATCTTTGCTGGGCTTGTCACTGGCTCGGCCAGTGCCCTGACTAGCTATTTGTCTTCTGGTGCTCACGGGATGGTGGTTCACGTAAAAAATATCTTTCCTTATCTTAATAAAGACCGACTACGGCCTTTGGAATACAAGCTAGACACCATATGGAACATGCAACCACATATGACACCGTGAAGTTAAAGCAAGCACCTAGGATGGTGGTTCATTGCGAGCGAGGTCATCAACTCCAGAGCAACATTTACCGTCTCCATCTGCTGACACTGCACCCTTTATAGCACTGTGACGTGTTGTGCCTAGCCGCGTAGAAAGCTGTCACGACTTGTCTCTTTTCTTTTTTGCTTCTCTCGAGGCAGACTCTGAAATACCCTTGCATAAAAACACAATACTGAGAGTATGGCTGAAGTGTGTGCAGAACTAGTGCACTGTAAAAGTAGCAGATAGCAGGTGGCTGAAAAATAAATGACAGGAGACATATGATAGCTCTACAACATTGCATGGCAAACAAAATTAGATTCTACTCCGTATGATTTTGTAATATATGAGCATAGGAAATGCAGGTACTCCTCCAGCACACCACCACATGTGGTCATATCTAAGATAACAGTCGACTGAAAATAAATAGGTCAGTCGATTTTTTTAATGAACCGTCCGATCTATAAGGAACGGGCAGATGGCCTTCGTCTACCTCCCACCAGTCACTGTTGACAATCTTTCTCGAACCGCCAACGACCACCGGCCCAGACCCCTGCCTCCGCCGCCCCGCCCTCCCATCGACCTCACACCACCGCCGTGCTTGGCAGCGCCCCCAGGCCATCCCTTTAATCCCAGCCGACCTCCAGGTCGGGCGCCAGTAGCTCTAGGCTGCACACGCCCCTAAGATAAACACCAAGGCGCTGCTTCCCCGGCGTAATAGTTGTACTAGCGCATGTTACGCCAGGGAATGCTTCCGTTAATTGGGAATCAACTGGCCAGAAATTGAAATTCAGGGGGGTGACGGACCTCTAGCTAAGGTGAAATAGTATATGAGGAGAAATCTTGTGCATCGCGAGTTACTAGGAACATGTAGTACCAAGAAGAAGCGGTCAACTAGTGTCTTCTATGGGATGAATACCGTGCAAGCAGAGACATAAGATTTGCATGAATAAGGGAAGAGGAGTACCTTTTTCGATTGCCGGTTTGGTCACCTCCACATGTCGTGCCGATCTTCTTCTTTTTACCGGGGAAACAGATGTTCTGGAGGGTGCAGGCTTGGACGAACCCATGGCCAAATTGTTGACTGTGTTGCCGTGGCCGTATGTCGGTGGAGGGGAAGCAGATCCGAGGCGGCGAAGGACGACGTAGCAGGAACAGCTCCGGTGCGGTGGAGGGTGGCGAAGGTGGAGTGACAACGGTGAGGCACAGGATGGCGTGGTTGAACTGGCTCGGGTACGGACGGCTCGGCCTCGGCTTCAACTACTAGCCGTGGAGGGCATTGCAGTTGAGGTTGCGGTGGACGATGACATCGGTGTATCGGCTCTGGCGTGATGGAGGAGGGCGACGGTTGATGGGTGGGATGGGGTGGCGGACGGAGGACGCCTGGGTTTCGCGGCTGGTGGAGAGGTAGTTTTGGCGCCCACGGAGTACGAATGGGGAATCGGATGGGTGGGGGGAACCATGTTTCGGTCTGGGACGCGCTTGTTTTTGGCTTTTTTGAACAGAAGATGGGACGTTCTTGTTTGAAATTTGGGGAAAGTACAAACTTTGCCCCCACTTAAATTTCGGACCTACTGCGGGTCGGGGGTAGGATGGTAATCCCAGGCGTCCCAAATAGTGGGCGGGAGCGATTTCGGCCGTGCGCATGTGTGCTTAGGCGGCCATTGTGTATGAATGTTTTTCGGAGGCGGTTGTGTGGCGTCTAGATGAAGCTACAAACCTATCCCGGTTTAGACCTTTGGACGTCGTGCCGGTAGGTTTCACGGGTCGGAGTTATTAGAAAAGTAATTTCCTTGTACTACCAAACATTGGTCTCACGCGGTTTCGGGCGAGTAGAGGCTCTTTTGGCGCTTCGTTCGAAATTTTGAAACACAAGCATTCACGTTTTGAGTACTCTTGAACTATGAGGATTGACCTAGATAGACAACGTTATATTAGACCTTGTATGTTTCAAAACCTCATTAAATTACCCGATTCTTTTTGAAATTTTGACACTTTAAAATCCTATAACTACGATTATTTTGGAATGGAGGAGCTAAATTTTAATCTATTTTGTACACGACTACATATGCTATTATGTACAAAATCAGAGCAAAGATTGGTGCCCCCATAATTTAGGTATGGTTTACAAATGCCATGATATCAAATTCAAATAAATTGAATGGACTTCATGTAGCATTCAATTTTTTTAAACCACCTTAAGTTGAATTCAAATGTATGCTAGTTCATACGTAGCTATTTATAATGTCCATTGTGTAACTTTCGTATGTACAATGTGCTTTACACACACAACATGAACTATACTCACGTTTATATTTGATTGCTAAAGTGATGCATTGTCTAGAGTTCAAAATACTAACTATGTGGATCAATTGTGTCGAATAATAACATAGACATGCTCAAATTCGATAGAATCTATATGTCTGATGGATCAATAACCGCTCCTTACACAATTTATATCTTTAATCAATGTGTAGAGCAGTCTTTTACGTTTAGTTTCACTCTCCATCGGTGGTCTCTCACACATGCTCACACACTCTCTCCCGAGGTGTCTTTCTCGCACACATACTCTAGATATAACCCTCCCTCCCTCTCGTAACCATTTACAACTGTTTTCACTAACCTTTATCACAAGCACTCTTCCTCTGGCAAACTTACAGACGCACAATCCTCATCGACCCTTTCTATATATATGGACATGCCTACGCGTCTCATGTACGCACATTATCTTTACGCTTGTCTCTCACGCATTGTCTCACACCTCTCTTCCTAATCGATGAGTATGATTCTAGCAGAGCATTCTGTAGGATGCCCCTTAAAGTTAGGTTGGATGAATAGTAATATCAGAGATAAAGGGGTTACCTTAGTCTAAGAACCCAGGGTTACAAATCCTAGCCGGCTTTGTCAGTGGACACAGAATCCTTCACAATTCTGCTATCTTTGTCTTGTAGGACTAGTCATCCATGGGTCTTCCTAAATGCGTCACGGGCCGACCAATGTGGCGCAGGATGGAATCGAACGAAGGGCCTCACCTCGACCCACCGGACCTCACGCGGTGACACACCCTCTGCCCCCACATCTCATTATCTTCTCACACCCACACATACCAACACAAACACCACACACACAGAAAATTTCTCCTGGTGCCTCTATTCCCTCCCCCCTTGCATATACACACTCAAGGGAATGGAACCTCTTGTCGTGACGTCATATTCGTCTCT
>NC_057798.1:88484483-88499663 GCF_018294505.1 Triticum aestivum
CCTCTATCCATGCCTCTCTCGAATACATAATACACACACATACCTTTCTAGGCCCCGCCAAATGCAGCAGCTACACATTCACACATGTTACATCACGTACCCCATTGATCTAAAAAGCCCTCTCTTCACGTTTATTTCACATACAACATTCCTTTTGAATAAAGTGTGGCCAAAAAATTATTTTAGACTTTGTACATATATACAACATTACAAAGTTATATGGAGGAGTACGAATGCTAATTTGCATTGCATGGTTCCCACAACGATATTTATTCCGCACTGTGAATTTGTATATTTTTATACTATATATAAAGTTAGTCATAATAAAGAGAAACGAAGACCTTCTCTCTCTCCATCGCATACCCCCCTGTACGCCCCTTTCACGTATGCACACAAAACTATCTCCAGGTCCTCTAAAAGTAAGCCCCCAGAAAATTCACGCATGTTTCATATTTCTCTCGCGATATATGGAATGAAGATCATTGTATTTGAAGCGAAAGCACGATACGTACATTGGACTTCAGAATCCACTCATTACAGTCACCATTTATGTTTAGTGGTTATTATACAGTCACGGGCTCACCATGCAACTCTGTATTTGCTCATGACATGACTAGTTGACCAGTTAAACGCTCCACGTGGCACCTCTAGTGTTGCACCACATTATCTCACTACCATCATGCCCACCTGTCGACTTGTATCTACTCTACATCTCCACTCTTATAAAATACATAAAATACACTCTTATAAAAACAGAGTTGGTGATGATGGTGTGCATGCCATCCTGCAATATAGGCCGTCCGATTTATATATGACAGATAGGAAAGAAACTAAAGCAATTTTGCAAAAAGGTACCCACACACCTCTCCACATTAGCAAATAAGGCCTTCCCTCGTTCATCCTTTTCTCTCACAAGATAAACAAGTCATACAAATGCATCTTGATGTTACGTGCAACGCACGGGCATCTTGCTAGTAAGAATGAAAACAAACGACAAAAAAAATATTTGGACGGTGGTTCGAAGTCATGACCGCGGGCATAGCGGAAAAGGTGGCCTTGTATTGGTATGCTAAGCCGTCTGTTTTAACACACAGGAGCTGGTTTGGTGATTATACACACACACACGCATGCACATGAACTGCATCCACACAACACTCACACAAACACATGCACCCACGCATGCACGCAACACTCACACGTACACACGCAGCCACACACGCACGCAACACTCACACGCACACATGCACGCATGCATGCACACACCAGTACACCACACGACCAACACACACTCTCATGCTCAAGTGCTCAACCTACATGTGCATGCACACACATCAGGCCCCGACAGACACATACACAACCAGGTGATCCCCACGCACGGGTTGGAGCCTTGTCGCGCTTGCATAAATTTGTGTTTATCTGACCTTTTCCTATGTGAACTGACAGGTGGGACCCACAAGGAACGTGGTCAATTTAACTAGTCCACATGGCACCACGCAGACTATTTGGCCGGTCAACAGAGTGCAATCCGATGTTGAACTGTGAGCAAGTGACCGTATAATCACCACAAAACGTATATAGTGACCGTAATCAGCTTATTCTGAAGTTCGGTGACCGTATTATACTTTTCTCTCTGTAGGCCCTCCAAAACTACATCTCTACACGTTCTCGCATGTTACATCTAACAACTATGCAATACAACACTACTACTACACTCTAACACAATAAATCATATGTGTTTTTAGTTTTACTAGATATCATATTGTTACTTATAATTATTCAGTTTGCAGACATTAAAATTGCCTTTGAAATGTATGGCCAGTATCATCTACCGCACGGGAAAAATCCCGCCCTTTCCTATTTAATCGGGTTTGTATCGATGGATCGTGCGAAACAACAAAACTATAGTACTATGCAGTACAAGTGACAGTTCACTGGGCCGTCGTGTCGTCTACTCCTCCATCGTAAGAGTGGAGCGCGTGCTTTCATAAATCTTCTAGTCCCTTTAACCGACATGTGGAACATCAAGCTACCGGGTCCACATGCCATACCGGAATACAGTGCAGAGCAGCCGGGGTGAAGCACCCTAGTCATGGCGCCGGCGTAGTAATGAGCAATGAGGTGTCAAATCACAAAGCTGCACCTTTCCCGCGGTTAAGTTGGAGGGATGAAGTAATAATGCTAAAAAAAGAAGTTGGAGGGACGAAGCAACCATCATTTCACTCGTTGTTGAATCCGCTTCTCCCTCATCTTCTTCAACTTAACCACATGTTGCTTCTGCCGTTGTTCTGCCTCATGTGGGACGCCGATCGGCTTGGTAAAGCACTGACACATGGGACCGCATGTTAGCAAACCACCAGGACAATGTCCTCCGAAAATAAGAAGCCTAATCCTCGACTTACAAAGGGCTACATAGCTGCTACGTATACTTTCCATCTAATCTATATATGGCCCCCTGATTTTTTGGTGGGGTGGGCCTAGTCCTCTCCTTTAATCCAATCAAATAGTCCCACATCACATTAGTTCGTAACTTTACGTAAAACATTACGTGGATGTAGCACTGCTCAAATAAGAAACCTCCCCCGCCATCCACGCAGCAAAATCACCTCCTTTTTACTAATCTTGATTCTATATTTTTTTAGATCAATATAATTGAGATTTGTATAGATAGCACACAGGAGCAAAACCAAGTGGTACGGTTAAGGGCATCCACAATGTGTAGCCAAATGTGAAAATAGCTTTTGGCATCATGGGAACCATTGTGGACGGTGTTGCCAAAGCCAAAAAGATGGAACCAAAGCTCCCTGATTGATCGATTGAAGGAATAGAAAAATGCAATGTCTTTCCTCTTTCTCCCATGCTTGGACGCATGTAGTACAGTATAGAGCATAGAGTCTACTCCCCTGTCCCTTCTATCACAAATCACAAAGCAGTGAGGCGTCAAATCACAAAAGCACGGACGAAGCAACCATCATTTCACTCTTCGCTGACTCCGCTCCTCCATCGTCTTCTTCGAGAAACCATCTCACCACACTAGTACTCCTAGTAGTACTAGTAAAGGACTTCCTGGATGCAAATAAGGCGGTTGTCTCGGCTTGCAGGCGGCACTTGTGAACGACTTACCGTGGTCTCCCTCAATGGTGTTCTCCATCGAACACACTTCGCCAAACCACAAAAAAAACAGATATTGTCGGCGTCACCGCAATGGGGAAGGAAGTCAAATATAGTTACTACCTCCATTTTTTGTACACAAGTCCAGTATATCAAAATTACAATTTTCAAAGGGCCACTAACACTAATCGAGGCAAAATTGATGGGGTTAGCAACCAAGGACATTAATATCCCCTGCATGCATGCGGAAGTGAGAAGGTTGGTTTGCATGGCGCTGCATTAATCAAGCAATGAGGAGTGAGATGGTTAGCTCTTTGGTCTTTGGAGAAAAAAATACGCATTAATTGACACGTGAAACGAGGATTTGTATCGGTTAAATCCCGCGAAGGAAAACCCCGCCTTTCTTTTTTAACATTAGTACTCCTAGTACGTACGTACTTATCCTGTTTGGGTCTAGGCCTTGCATTGCCAAACTTCGCCACACATTTTTGCCAAGCTTGCCTAAAGTTTTCAAAATGAGAAGGAGGTACACTTGCGCACGGCTGTCACGGTCGCACCGCACCCTCACACGGTCGCTCCTGCACGCCGCGGTCGCACCGCACCCTCACACAGTCGCTCCTGCACGCTGCAAACCCAACCAAGGTGACGCACCCTCACTGACACGTGTTGTCGTATGTGAACAAACCAAACTCATCCATCCTATCGCTGACACATAATTTTCATTCATAGAGTATGTTTATCCAACTGCATGTTGGGGAGTATCCGTACGACCCATGCGGTGGTCTGTTGGGGAAGAAGAAGAGGTGAGGAAGAAGGAAAGAAGGGTTAGGAGACATAGGATATTCATCCAACCGCCTGAAATGGTAGACTGACCCAAGTCACGTGACTTGCATAACAAATATATGTTTTTACACAGCAAAATATCCATAAAAACAACAACATAAAGAAAAACTATCACTGCTCGTGGAAAGAGACGGCCCCGTCGTCTTTGAATGCCGGCGTGAACCAGCCGTCGCTGCCGACATGTGTCTCCGCACCGTGGTTGTCCTCAGCCTCCAGCTATTCGTTCAAGCGGAGCATGCGGGCGCTCTGCACGGACGAGAGCACAGCCCGGTTCAAGTCGAGGACGTCCGGTTCCGCCTGCAGGAGGGCCTCGATGGCAATGACATCCGCACGCTCCGCGTCGAGTCGAGCCTCCGCCGCCCGGTTCAAGTCCAGGATGTCCGGTTCCACCTGCAGGAGGGCGTCGATGAGAGCGGCATCCGCGCACTCCGCGTCGAGTCGAGCCTCCACCGCCCGGTTCAAGTCCAGGACGTCCGGTCCCGCCTGCAGGAGGGCGACGATGAGAGCGGCATCCGCGCGCTCTGCGTCGAGTCAATCCTCTGCCGCCCGGTTCAAGTCCAGGACGTCCGGTTCCGCCTGCAGGAGGGCCTCGATGGTAGCGGCATCCGCGCGCTCTGCCTCAAGTTGAGCCTCGGCCACCTGGTTCACATCCACGACATCCGGTTCCGCCTGCAAGAGAGCCTCGATGATAGCGGCATGCGCGCGCTCCGCGTCGAGTTGAGCCTTTGCCTCCCGGTCCTCCTTTAGTATCTCCATGTTGAACCGTTGGTCCGCCTGCACCATGGGGGACTCGGACGCCAGCACGAAGTCGACGTCCATCGTCTCATACCCATCGGGGGCCTTCTGCACCGCGACCTCTGCCATGAAAATTGGATCGGCTTCCTCCTCTAGTAGCTTGGCTCCAGAGAACTCGGGGATTGTCCCGCCACAAAGAGAGCTTGGGAACGGAAGTCCGTGGCGCCGACCGCTGCCGCGATTTCTGCGCGGCGCTCCGGCGTCAGCATCTTGTAGTAAGTGATCTTCCGGCGCACCATGGCTTTCGGGCGAACTAGGGGATGCTTAATGCGGTCTAGGGGATCGAAAGGTGGGGGAATGGGCTGGAGATTTGGTGTGGTTTTAGGGCAGTGGCTGGCGTAGGCCGAGCAGCGAAGGTTCTAGTGTGAATAGTGGTTCCGGTGACGACCGGTCAATCGGTTTTGACTGTACAACGCTCTTGTCGCGTTCGCGTTGCAGCCCGGCACGCTGGACGCTCCACGTCGCTCACCGAATGGAACGCGCTTCATCTTGTGGGACAGCAATTGAGAGCAAACCGACGTCCCTCCCCCTCCCCTACCCGCGTCATTTATTATACCACCACTCCCTCCGTTTTATGCGGAGTAAATAAAAACAGAGGGAGTATACTACGGATGAGGATCCCCTGACATGGCTGAACCCATTGAGTAACTGACATGCGGGGCCTAGCAAGCATGGGGTCCGCCAGTAAGTGACCGAAAGGGAGGGTAAGGCCGGGATACCTTCGTCAGAGGATCCACTTCCACTATACTACTTTGACCAAATGTTAGAGTAATAATATATGACATGCAACTTACACAAATGTTGGAGTAATAATATATGACATGCAACTTACACAAAGCATACAGGGTCTAATGCGTTTTTGAGGCTAACTTTGACCAAATGTTAGAGTAATAATATATGACATGCAACTTACACAAAGCATACGGTCAAATTCGTATGTGAAAGGAGTTTCCAATGATATAATTTTCACATTATACATCTCATGTACTATTAATCTTGTCAATAGTCAAATTGGAAACCACCTCGAGTACAAATCTAGGAGTATGTACGAATCTAACAATATTTATTGCGCGTTGTTGAATGTTTTTTTTGAGAACTGATGATAGTGAGGAACTCTCACTGCCTTGTATTAAAATAATTAAGGTTAGGGGGGGTTAGAGTGTCCAGGACTGTACAAAGTTACATGTTGTGTGAGAGTGGGTGGGGGTGTTATCTATACAACTCAACAGAACAGAAAATCAAAGCAAGTTGACAATGGAAGTGATGCAGGGGGCCAACTCCTGCCTTGCTCTATGAACCAGCATAGCAAAGTCCTTCTTGAATCTGTTCCTCCAGGAATCAAAGGAAGGCTGAATCCCCCTGAAATGTTTGTCATTTCTCTCCTTCCAGATCCCCCAAGCAGCAACTGTGAAGTCTTCCAAAAACATCGGCCTTGTCCACCTGTCCTTGCCTTCATGCACCATTTTAATCCAGTCGGGGTCACTTGGACATTGTATTCCAAGCGCAGCCCAGCACCTCTGACTGAAGGGGCAAGTGAAAAAGAGATGAGCAATGTCTTCCTCGGCAGCTGGTTACAAAGAAGACAGGCATAGTTATCATTATGGATTCTGAAGTGTCTGCGCCGAAGCATATTCCTGGTATTCAGCCTGTCAGCCAACAACAGCCACATAAACACCTTCCATTGCATCGTGCACTTGGTTATCCAAATCAAACCAAAGACCTCATCTGCCTGAACCTGACTAAAGTAGTACTCATAATATTTGGAAGATCGAAAATTTGTTCCTCCCCAAACACAGGACCAAACATCCCTGTCCTCAGTCAATGCCATATCTAGGGTTTCCGACTGTATCTGAATTACTTCATTCTTAGCTTCCAATGATAGAGGCAAGTGGAACACCTCTCCCAATCTTTCCGAAGACAGGAGATGTCGAAGAGACACATCTGGATTTCGAGCAAACGAAAAGGCTCTCGGGTATCTGTCTTGAAGAGTATCTGTGCTCCAATTGTCCTTCCAAAACAAGATCGTATCGCCAGAAAACACTTCAGATTTAGTGATTCCTCTGTATATATCAGATATTGACATAAGGTCTTTCCACCAGAAGGATCCACACGGGTCAGAGGCATGAGGTATTTTGTCCACATAGTATGAGTCCCAAATCAGTTTGACCCAAGGAACATCATGTTTATTATAAAACTTGTGAAGTTGCTTTAATAGAAGCCCTTGGTTTTGGGTTTTAAGGTCAATGATCCCCAGCCCACCTTTGCTCTTGGGTTTGCACACCATATCCCAAGCTGCCAAGGAGCTACCCTTGATCCCATCGTCAGATTTTCTCACCCAAAGACACGACCTCCTCATCTTATCAAGGTGCTCAATGATCCTGTGGTTTATCTTGATGGAACACATGGCATAAACAACCAGGGAGGTGACCACAGAGTTGAGCAGCGTAAGCTTGGAACCATAGTCTAGAAGCAAGACTGCAGCAGGCATCTTACGCTGAACGGAGGCTACCATTGGCATTAGATCATTCAAGCTCGGGCGCGTGGTACCCATGGGCAGGCCCAAATAAGTGAACGGCATGTTGCCAATGGAGCAACCAAAAATTGCAGCAATCTCCCTTGCCAGCACTGGATCAGAATTGATGGGCACTAAAGTCGACTTGTGGATGTTAATTTTCAGCCCCACCGACTTCGCGTAGTCAACTAGGATGGACTTCAGAACTTGCGCTTGCGAGACAGAGGCCAGGATCACAGCGATCGTGTCGTCTGCATACTGAATGACGGGGTAGTTGCTGTTAGAAGTGGGGAGAGGTAGCTGAAGAAATCCATTCCGCGTGGCATCATTGATCGCTGACTGGAGTAGGTCCGCTGCGAGGACAAAGATCAGAGGGGACAAAGGGTCGCCCTGTCGGACCCCACAAAGGCAATCAAACTGTTTCCCTGGGGTTCCATTGAGCAAAACCGAGGAGATACCAGAAGAAAAAAATGCATTTGATCCACCCCAACCATCTCTCATCGAAACCCATATGTTTCATGATCTCAATCATTGGTTCATGTTGGATGGTATTGAAGGCCTTCGCAAAGTCTAGTTTCAGGAGGCAACACGCTCTCCCCGACGACTGGCAATGGTGTATGTATTCAAACGCCCAGGCCAGGCAGTCCTGGATCGATCTCCCCTTCAAAAAACTGTATTGGTTCCGATGTATGATTTTGAGAACCAGCTTATGCAGACGGTTAGCCAGCAATTTAGTTATCAGTTTCAGGCAACAATTGAGCAGCGTGATGGGTCTGAAATCATTGGCGGTTTCAGGCGACTGGGTTTTCGGGATGAGAGTTATGAAGCCCGAGTTCAGACTCCTGAGATCAATGGCACCCTCATAGAAGTCATTGCATAATCTGTAGAAGTCATATTTGATAATGTGACAGCATGACTTCAGAAAACACCCGTTAAAGCCATCCGGACCGGGCGCTCTATCCAACGGCATCTCTCTAACCGCAGTGTCAATCTCCTCGTGTGTGAAAGCCGTGGTTAGTTCCTCTAGTCCCTCCACCTTCTTAATTATTCTAGACAGATCAAATTTCATCTCAAACTCACCTTTCGTGCCCAATCTCTCTCTGTAGGTACTGAACAGCTCATTGGCTTTACCAAAATGATCCATTACCAGCGAACCGTCTTGAAGTTTCAGCGAGGTTATGGAGTTCTTGCGATATCTTTCCGAGGCCGCCGAATGAAAGAATTTGGTGTTGTCACCCCCGCAAGAAAACCATCGGACCGTATACCTCTTTTTCCAATATTCTCGTTTGTAGTCAAGGAGGGTGACTAGGTGGGTTTTTAGAATATCTCTGAAGTTTGCTTCTGGGACTGAGAGTGGCCTTTTGTCCTCGATATTCTCAAGTTCCAAGAGAGCCCAGTTGGTGTTATCAACACACAGGTTCAGCCTAGAAATCTATTTACTCCAACGTTTAAGGGCATACCTTAGATTCTTGAGCTTTTTGCACAAGAGTTGAGCTGAGTTCGGTGCAAAGCAATGTTTCTCCTAGGTTGATCGAACCAGCTCAAAGAAACCCGGATGAGAAATCCAGAAGTTTTCAAACCTAAATGTCTTACACTTAGGTACCGAGGATTCAATCGAAATCACACAGGGTGTATGATCAGACACTGGTTTGGGAAGGGGACCCACTGTGGTGTTTGGATAGTTGGAGGTCCAGTTAGACGAGGTGAAGAACCAGTCAATTTGTTCAAGCAATGGATCAGACTGCATATTACTCCACGTATATCGCCTGCCCTTAATTGGTAACTCAACCAGAGCCTGAGCGTGTATGAAATCATTAAACGTGAGCATATCATTTGCATCCCCTCCTGGCTTGTTGCGATTATCTGGCGCTTTAATGTAATTGAAATCTCCACAAAATAACCAGTCCTCATCGTCAGGTATATCCAGATCAAACAGCCAAGATGTGAAATCGGATCTGCCTTGCCCAGCGCAAGGTCCATAGATATTAACAATTTTCCAGGACTTGCCAGTGTGCACAGAGGTTAGCTGGATGCCCAATGCAAAAAGATTAGAGCAAAAAGCACAACCAGAGAAAACAGAGCTATCCCATAACATAATAAGACCACCATAGGCCCCTTGGGAGGGCACAACCTCAAACTTATCAAAAAATTTCAGACAGAATAGTTTAACAAAAGCTAGATCGAAAGTAGCACGCTTAGTTTCTTGCAGACAAATAACAGAACATCCACTATAACTGATAGCATTGCGCAGTGCCAAAACCTTCTTGTCGGAGTTAATCCCTCGGACATTCCAGCATAGAACTTTCCACGCCTTAAGCTGCATCTAGGCCACCAGTGTTGCTCTTGTGCATCTCTTGCGTAGCAAGCAGCTTGTCTTCACTCAACTGGCTCGGATGAACACCACACATATTAGTCCCAATGGACTGAATAGCATGGATAGGAGTGGGAGGTGGGATAGTATCAGATACCTTTTCATTTTTCCTAGCAGAAGAAGAGCCAGCAGTAGAAAGGCCAGTAACAAAGGGGTCCTTCCTGGGCTTGACCTTGGAAATTGGCAATATCTTGTCCGACATCGGTGGCACCCTGAACCCATCATATTTGTTTGCGCGTGCACTACGACGAAGGAGAACCATGTCCACATTGGCTGTCTCCTTGAGCATCATACACCCGATTGGGCCCGCATCCTGAGCCACAGAATCAGGGACTTCCAAATTCACATTGGGGACCAACCTTGGGGTGTCAAGCACAGGCAGATCAGATGTAGGTTCTCCAAACCAAGCATACAGAACCGTCACCTTACCCATCTGAAATACTGAACCAAAGATGCGTCCAAAGACATCAACTTCAGGCCGCATATGAGCAAGCACAGCCAAGCGCATACGATCAAAATGGAGCTGAAAACCAGCGAAAGGGTTAAGAGGATAGCATGTTGTTTGAGGGATCTCAGCAGGTAGTATAGCTCTAGTGTATATCCTCTTTAACATCCGCCCCATCCATGAGAGCAAATCACTGTCAGGGACAAAGAACATAGCAGAGACAGAGCCTCCAGCTCGGACAAAGGCATGGGCTGCAGAAGGGACACCATTTATGAAATTATCAGCCAACTCCTCGACATAAGAAAGCTCAGACCACACATTAGACAGATTGTCAACCAGATTATGTTCTTGCTGCACACCATCCATCAAAGACGGACCATCATACTCAAAATAAGTTCTGAAACTGAATCCTGTGTACGGCGGTGGCACCACTGGCCACGGACTCTAGCCAATGGCATGATCCTGATCCTGGACGTGCTGATTGCCATTCCACTCTGCCTCATTAGCTACTTGTTGGGCCTCCATCTCATTGATTCGAGATTGTTGCATGATCGTATAGTAGGGCAGAGCGTACGGGTGCGGAGAAGCATTGAGGAGAGGGGGATTATCCTCTGTTCCTTGCAGACCAGGTATAGTATCTCTGCCATTCAAGACATAAACGGGGACAGACCAAGAGCGGCCCAAACCCGGCAACAATCCAACGTTAGTGACAAGCAGACTATGGGGGACTTCAGCAATATCCTTAATGTGGCACTTGAATAGAACCCTAGCTTTATTCTTGTTCGGTCTTGGCCATGACAGCAGTTTACCAAAATGCGAGACCGCCTTATGCACATAATGTTCAGTCATGTAATCCATAGGAAAAGCAAGCATCAAGATCCAGACTTCATATTGAAAAGCAGGCATTCTCATGTTAATCCCCTCGTCATGGGGGATTAAAGTGAAGTAAGAATCATCAGTCAATGCATGCGGCCCTTCTCTAATGGCGTCGTCTCTACTCTGAACATCAACAAAAGCAACACAACCCACCGTGATCGGATAAACAAACTCGTCCTCAATCTGATACTCCAAATCCTCCCTAATAATCTGGCAGACTTCTTCTAACCAAAACCTTTTCTGATGATCTGGAACAGGGTGAGTGATCTCAATCAGAGCATACCTCTCGTGGTTCAATGGCGCCTCATCCACCACCATGGTGCTCCTCTGCAGGCGATGATCTGCCCCTCGCTCAATGTGTGAGCCGACGGGAGTGAAGGCGAACGGCCTAACTGGAAAGTTCGCCATGGCGATGCTAGTAGGGTTTTTCGAGGACTTCGGTCTTGGAGCAGGGGATGCAGGGGCAGAGGAGAAGGAGGAGGCAGATGAAACTGGGGAGACTGAATCTGATTGGGCCCCCAGGGCGGTGGAGTTGACAGCTGCAATGGAGGGGAGGGGGGGTATTTGGAGCATCAAGCAATGGGGAGTGGACACGTCAGGGTAACATGGGATTTTCTGTTTCACCTTTCATAACAAACCCTGGTAGTTATCGTGTATATCCTGCCGACCCTGGCAGTTGATATCATTCCGTTCCACTAGATGAGGCCTAGGCAGTTTGAAGGTCTTGGGCCGCCAATAGTAGGCGGGCCCAATCCAACCCCCCCGACAAGCAACATGGCCCAACAAGTTACACGAGCTGCATCTCTGGATGCCAGGACAACTATGGCTCAAATGGTCCCTGCTGTTACAAGCTAGACAGGTTTGGAGTTTACGGCCCCACATGCATGCGCCGCCCTGATCAGGAAGATATTTTGGACATAAACATTGATCGATAAGGCGGATACAATGTTGGCAAAAAATACCTGGGAAGTCCCGGGCAAGGTGGCCATGACGCGAGCATTTGTAGCATTTGAGCAAACGAGAGTCAATATAATCTTGAGTTGGGACATCAACAATCTGGACCATAGAGGCGACTTCAGCATTAGAATAACCCGCTTGCCAACCGTCCATAATATGGTATAACTTTTCGTCAGAAATGGAATCCCAGTATGAATCACGAAAACGAGATCCCTTGAAAGAAGGCAGGACATGCACATTTTCCTTTCCAAAGCAAACAAAATCTCCCAACCGGATATTCAGCTCTTGATCCGCAATCACCGGAAAATTGAACTGCCCAAAAAAGATTCCTTCGGCGGCTGGCGGTCGACTCAACTCCGGCGAGGAACTTTGGGTATCATCATGTGAAGGCGCCAAATGTTGAGCAACTGAATTCAACTGGTCAAATTTACTTTGTTGATCTTGGAGCCATTTGGATTTGATAGCCAAAGAACGGGATCCCACCTCATGAAGAAAACTAGCCGCATGCCAACCAACTTCATGATGAACACCAGCGTGATCAGGGACTCCACGAAATAGATGAAAATGACAGATAAAATCTGGCCAAATCCGATCCTTAAGACCATAAATAAAGTGTCCCACACGGTTGGAGGCAACCGAGAACCGAAAACGATGATCACTTAGTTGCAAAACCCTAAACCTTGAGGCGAGGCCGCCGATGCAAGATTGGAGCGCTAGGGCCACAGATTCCTCAGTCAACTTGAATGAAGCCGACGAGAAAGAAACAACAAGGAAGAATTCCTTGGAGGATCCAGGGTTTGCCGAAGAGAAGTGCACCGAAGACCCAAGCTTGGCACGTACCTGAGATTCAATCGCCAATCCCGGAGAGAAATCCCAATGAAGGAGACTCTCCATGAGTAGATGGTGGATGCCACGGCCGGAGTGGCCCGTGACAGGGGAAGGGGTGGTGGCCGCCGGCACCGGAGTGGCCACCGGCGGTGGTCGCCTAGGGAGTCGCCTAGGGAGTCGATACCTTTTTTTATCAAAGTAGAGATACTTTGACTACACATAAAACTTATATGTAAACTATAAAGGATAGGAGGGAGTATATTTTACGTTCAAAAACGAAACGAACATTGAATACCCTTTATATATGATTTAAGGATGCTATGATCACCGGTTCAAAATTTTGAATCCACCTTAGGTATCACGTGCCCCCACTCATTCCCTCTCGATTTCATCTCAGGGTTCGGAGATCTATTGAAAGAGGACTAGGGTGGGTACATGCGAATGATACTCGGCAGAATTTTCAAATGGCGCATGCGGGAGGATGGACTCGACTAGAGGGTGACATGATCGGTGGAGAAGAGGGTTGGAGAGGAATGAGAAATAAGCAAACGTCACATGATTATACCTGAACGGCTCAAATAAACAATAAGTTGTCTCGCTTGGCCTACATAGTGAAAGGCCTAATGCGCAACGCGGAGCACTGACGCTCGAATATGGCTGGGAAAACGGGGAAACCGACATGTGGGGCACACCCGTCGGGACGATGTAGCGCGGACTAGTCCAATGGAGGAGCTGGCCCACGACCTCCTCGCCACCGACAACCGTTCATGTGGGTCGTTGGGGCCAACAACGGGGCGCGGCTCCAGCACCGCCTCTGGACACAGCGACCGCAGTGAGCGACACGCTCATATCGTTGCTAGACATGGTCGGTTTCAGTGTGCCGAGGGTGGCATTTGGTTTGTGCCCAAGGTTGCCCCATCAAAGCATTGGGTAGCCAAAAGTTTGGTTGAGGTATTGGTTGCCCATGATTTGGCCGGCATTGGCAAGAAAAATGAACTAGAGTTGGCTAGAGTTCATTGGCATGCCAAAGAAATGGCAACCATCCAAACAAAGACCAATCTTTGGGTCATGACCAAAATTTTGGTTAAGGTATTGGTTGCCCATAATTTGGCCGACATTGGCAAGAAAAATGAACTAGAGTTGGCTAGAGTTCATTGGCATGCCAAAAAATGGCAACCATCCAAACAAAGACCAATCTTTGTGTCACATCCCTAGTCTGGTATGACCTAGGCTAGCTGGCCATTTGTGCATCATATTTAAATTTCATTTAAAATTTGAAATGAGGATTGGTGGAACCCTCAGAATCATTTTTGAAAATGACCCAAATAAAAATTTCTCCAAAAAGGGTCCAAGAAAATGCTCATGATGCCCTCTAAAAATATTGGACAGAGATAAAAATCAAAACAATATTTTTAGGAGTTCATGGACATTTTATTTTGGCTATTTGGATTAATTCGATAAATATTTGCATTGGGAATATATTTCTATATATATGAATTATGGCCCAAAAATTATGCCATTATAAAAGAGCTCTGGAATAATATATCCAGCTCCTGCAAAAATTGGCATAATAAAATTAAATGATTTAATATATTTATTAAATCAAAACAAATGTCAGAAAAAAAATAGAAAATAGAAATAAAGGAAGGAGGGACTTACCTGGGCCTCCCCTCCCCTGTGCGGCCCAGCTGGCCGGCCCAGCCGACTGGCTAGCGCCAGTCGTCCCCCTCCTCGCGCCAGGAGGCCAGGGGCGTGTGGCCGGCGCGTGCGCACCGCCGTGCCGCCACGGCACCTGCCTGCCTGTCCTTCCCCTCGACGCCTGGACGTCCGGAACGTCGCCACGCAGCTGCCCGCACCGCTCTCACTCTCCCTCTCGCTCTCCCTCCTCCCTGTTTCTCTCTTCCCCGAGCGCAGCCGCCGCCATCGCTCGCCGTTGCCGTAGCCACCGCCTCCCCCTCGCCTCCCCGTCGTCCCCAGGAGCTCCGCCTCATCGCCAGCTACCTCCTCGCCGAGCCACGCAAGCCGGAGTGTCCCGTGGAGCCGTCGCCGCCGCCAATTCGACTCCGGCCGCCGTGGACCCTCGCCGGCGATTCGGGAGCTACCGGACATCCCCGACCTCGCCCTCGCGCTCGCTAGTTCCGCGGTGAGCCCCCGCACCGAATCCCCTCCTCCCCGTGTCCGTTTGCCCCGTCTAGCTAGCTCGCCACCGCGCCCGTAAGCCCCTCGCCGCCGGCCATGGCGCCACGGTGGCACGAGCCCAAGCCGGTCCCTTCCGCGCGCGTCCCCGTGTTCCTGGTGACGCCAGGAGCCCGTAGGAACCCTCCGTCTCCCCTGCCGTGCACCACAACGCCGCGGCCGCAAGTTGCCGAACTCCGGCCGCCGCCCTGAGCTCTGCTCCGGCGAGCTCCGGCGCCCCCGCAGCCCCCCACCAGCTCCCCTGGATGC
>NC_057798.1:88499958-88508488 GCF_018294505.1 Triticum aestivum
CTGACGCAATTATTTAGTTTCTGGAATTAAAATAATTCAGAAAATCCAGAAATTGATTTAAACTTCAAAAATTCATAGAAATTCAACCGTAGCTCAGATTGAAACAATTTATATATGAAAAATTATCAGAAAAATGCAACCTTTCCATCTGTACTAGTTTCATGCATGAAAAACCAACTTATACATGCTGAATATGGGAAAACACATTATGGCATATATAAGAGACCTAATTTAGAGATGCATTTGAACCTTTTGTTCAAATGGACTTCAAACCAAATGTTTACTAGTTGCATTAGCTCAAACAGCATCACATCTACATGCCATGCTCATGCATCATATTGTTGCATATGATTGTGTTTTGATTGCCGGCACCGTTCCTTCTCGATAGGTCCTGCTCCGGAGACGTTCCAGAGTACCTGTCTGTGAAGCAGTGCCTCCCTTGTTGATTTACCAGGCAAGCAACCCCCCCCCCCTTGTCCATTTCGATAAAACCCTACTCTCTCGCTCCTGCTCTCAGTTATTGCATTAGGACAACAATGATTCATCTGCTACTTTGTGCTGCGGTAGTTGAACCCATTCCTCTGCATGACCTGTCATTGCCACAGTAAATAGTTGAAACCCACTAGCATGTGTAGGAGTTGATTGAAGCCACTGATGTGTTCCTACCATGCTATGCCTGCTATTGCTTAGAGTGTGTCAGGTCTGGTTCATTGGGAATGAATTGGAGTGTCACGATATGTTCTGATGCTGAGAGTGAAGTGTGTGAACACGATTTGGTAAAGGTAGCGGTGAGAGGCCATGTAGGAGTACATGGTGGGTTGTCTCGCTGGAACCGTCCTTAAGCACTGAGTTCTGTGTATGTTGTCCAATGACCCGATACTACCACACATTGGGTTCCGGTAACTCGACCCCTCTCGACTTATTAACCAACTTGGTCTCTGTCCAGGAGTCGCAACTAGTTTCTGGTGTTTGTAGGTAGTGCTATTCTTCTACCAAGTGGCACCCGGCAGGGTGGGCTTGGGACAGACTAGGCACACGTGGCACGGTGTACCGAGTGGCACCCGGTTGGTGGGCTCGGGAACCCTGCTCACATCGTTTGGGGCCGTGAGCGACACCCCGGCCGGATCTCCTTGCGGATGGAACCCGAATAGGCGATAAACCTGGACTAGAGTCTTGTGTGGTTAGTCAGGTCGTGGCCGACACCCTCGCCAGGCTTCCGCTTGAAGGTTGCCGAGATACATGACGTGTACATGGCGGTAAGTGGCGAGAGCGTGTGTGAAGAAGTACACCCCTGCAGGGTTAACATGATCTATTCGAATAGCCGGGTCCGCGGTTATGGACTTCTTGGATGCCTACATGGTACATAGACAACTTGAAGTGGATACTCTAAAATGCTCAAGACAAGTGTGAGTGCTATGGATGGCCTTCTCGTAGGGAGACGGGGATGAATCCATAGTAGTGTATTGCGTGGTGATTAGTGGACTCGTGTACGTTGTTTCACCTCCAGAGTTTCTGGTAGTCGTAGATTAGGATAGCCACAGAGTCAAAGCTGGCTTGCTGCAACTAAACCCCACTTTACCCTCTTGATACAAATGCATGTATGATAGGATCTGATGTAAGTCTTGCTGAGTACCTTTGTACTCATGTTGCTTCATTTATGTTTTTGCAGTGGAGACTTCGGTCTTACTAGTGTTCTCGTGGACTTCGACTAGTAGCTAGTACCTCAGCTACGATCTTGATCGGATGTTGTAGATAGTCAGGCTCTTCAGCCTTTTTCTTTGTAGATGTCTGTACCCAGACATGTAATGCTTCCGCTTGTTGCTTGTATGCTCTGTATGACGGGTCTTGTGACCCCTATTTGCAATAATTGCTATGACGGCTCTTCTGAGCCTTTATCTA
Organism: Triticum aestivum; assembly: GCF_018294505.1. NCBI lineage: Eukaryota > Viridiplantae > Streptophyta > Magnoliopsida > Poales > Poaceae > Triticum > Triticum aestivum. The sequence continues at coordinate 88,501,858 of NC_057798.1, forward strand.
TATGAGTTGTTGAGTTATGTTGTGATGCCATGTTGTACAGCACATACTTGCATGTTATGCGTACGTGTAATGTGTATTGCTATGTGTGGGATCTGACTATCTAGTTGTTTATCTTTAGTAGCCTCTCTTACCGGGAAATGTCTCCTAGTGTTACCGCTGAGCCATGGTAGCTTGCTACTGCTCTGGAACACCTAGGCTGGCCGGCATGTGTCCTTCTTCGTTCCTGTGTCTGTCCCTTCGGGGAAATGTCACGCTTTAAGTACCGGAGTCCTGTTAGCCCGCTACAGCCCGGTTTACCGGAGTCCTGCTAGCCCAGTGCTACAGCCCGGACCCACTTGCTGATGACCGACACGTTCGAAGCTGGGTCATGGATGCCTGTCCCTGTAAGTCTGTGCCACTTTGGGTTTACGACTAGTCATGTCAGCCCGGGCTCCTTATCATATGGATGCTAGCGACACTATCATATACGTGAGCCAAAAGGCGCAAACGGTCCCGGGAAAAGGTAAGACGACACCCGTGGGGATACCGTGCGTGAGGCCGCAAAGTGATATGAGGTGTTACCGGCTAGATCGATGTGACATCGAGTCGGGGTCCTGACAGCTTTGGTATCAGAGCCTGACTGCCTGTAGGATTACCAAGCCAAACTGGTCGAAGTTGAGTCTAGAAAATCTTTAGTTATGTAAGGGAATTGATTGTGGGAAGGAACGTAAGGCTCTTTTTTACTCCTTTACCTCATGGCCTTCTGATCTGAGTCATCCTATCTTTCCGACGGGATTAAGGAACTAGGCTTCTTTTCCGTCTATCAGGATCACGTGTTACTACTCCGTAGTTCCATAGGACTGGTTGATCAGAGTCTTACCCCAGTTTTGAGTATTTCCGGTGTAGTCTGTTTAGTACTATCCCAGAACCTTGAGTGGTGATGTTGAGTTGTTGTACTACCCCATTTTTTAGCAGGATGTCTCATTCTGAGCATTTTACTGCCGTTATGCTGCCGAAATTGCCCTAGGAGTTCCAGTGATACTAACTCCTTGTCCTACATTCCACAGTCTTTAGTTGATGCTGATTCCGTCCTTGGTTCGTTTCTCAGGATGTCATCGGCTAAGCGAAGTTCCGTCGCTCGTAGCCAGAACCATGGAGATGGTAGGGATGAGGATCCTCCTGACCAGCCTTCGTTGTCAGAGCTCATGCTAGAGATGGAGAGGAACAAGCGTGAGTCTAATCGTTTGTTGGCACGTATCGAGGAGAATACCGCACATCAGTTCAAGGGATCTGTGACCATTCATGATTTCATTCGCTTGCACCCGACTACTTTTCATCATTCCATCGAGCCACTCGATGCAGATGACTGGCTCCGTAGCATCACTCATAAGCTGCGTTCCGCGAACGTAGCTGAAGATGACAAGGTCACTTATGCCACATATCACCTAGAAGGTCCTGCTAGTCTTTGGTGGCAGAACTATGAGGCTATGCTTCCAGTTGGCCAGATTCCTACCTGGAAGGATTTCACTGAGGCTTTTCGCGAGCATCACATTCCCCAGGCCCTTATTGATCGCAAGAGAGAAGAGTTCTGTAGTTTCACCCAGAGTAAGAAGGCTGTTGATGCTTATAGCAGAGAGTTCGAGAACCTTGCCCGCTATGCCACAGAAGAAGTGTCCACGGACGCCAAGAAGCAAGCTAGGTTCCGGAAGGGTCTCAACCCCAAGTTGCGTCGTGATCTTCACCTGCATCATTGTGATACATTCCAAGCCCTTGTGAACAAGGCCATCAATGCGGAGACAGCTCAACTCACTTACGAGGAGTCTCATAAGCACACCCATGATTTGGGATCTTCCTCCGGTTCTAGTTCCCAGAAGCGCCGGATTTGGGTTCCAAACTCCGCTCTTCCTTTCGGATATGCACCGAGGCCATCCTATGTGGTGCCTTCTCCAACTCAGTCGTATGTTTCACCCAGGCCTACGGGTAGACCGTTTTTCAGTGCGGGTCCCCGTCCAACCTCAGGGACTTGCTTCACATGCGGGAAGCCAGGACACTATGCACGTGATTGCTCTCAGACTAGTTATGCTCCACCCCAGCCCGAGAAGACTGTTGGCTGTATTAAGCCATCACGCAAGATGATCAGTGTCAAGTCAGCCCCCACTGAACGTGGACGTGTGCATCACGTCTCAGCTAAAGACGCTCATGATGATCCAGATGTCGTTCTTAGCACACTCCTTGTCAATTGTCACCCAGCATCAGTTCTATTTGATACTGGAGCATCTCACTCCTTCATTTCTGAAAGCTATGCTAACTTGCACAACCTGTCATTTTGTGAAATGCCAACTCCGCTAGTCATCCAAACTCCTGGATCCAAATGGCAAACCTCTAGTGTAAGACATGGTAACGAAATCCTTGTTGACAGACTTGTATTCCTTGCATCACTTGTAGCCCTCAAGTCTTCAGATATTAACATCATCTTGGGTATGGACTGGATGACAGCTCATCATGCCAAGATTGATTGTTACACAAGATCTGTTCAACTTACACACCCATCTGGCAAGATAGTCACCGTCTCCACTAGAGTTGCAAAGCATCAGCTCTATTCTCTTAATGCCAGCCCTCTTCCAGACCTTGAAGATATTCCGGTAGCCCGTGACTTTCCGGATGTCTTTCCCGAGGAACTGCCAGGTGTTCCACCTGACAGAGATGTAGAGTTCATCATAGATCTTATTCCAGGAACAGCTCCAATCTCCCGGAGACCTTACAAGATGGCACCCTTAGAACTAGCCGAGCTTAAGAAACAACTCGATGAGTCCTTGCAAAAGGGTTTCATCCGTCCTAGTTCTTCTCCTTGGGCTTGCCCCATCCTCTTCGTCAAGAAGAAAGACGGTACGGACCGGATGGTTGTAGATTATCGTCCCGTTAATTTGGTCACGATAAAGAACAAGTATCCGCTTCCCAGGATCAACGACCTGTATGATCAGCTCGCTGGATCCTCAGTCTTCTCCAAGAAGGATTTAAGGTTAGGCTACCATCAAATCAAGATCAGAAATGGGGACATTCCCAAGACAGCTTTTGTCACTCGTTATGGTCAGTACGAGAACACCGTCATGTCCTTTGGCCTAACCAATGCCCCAGCCACATTCTCCCGCCTGATGAACTCGATCTTCATGGAGTACTTAGATAAGTTCGTCGTGGTTTACCTCGATGATATTCTTATTTACTCGAAGAACGAGGAAGAGCATGCCGAACATCTTAGACTGGTGTTAGAAAAACTCAGGGAGCACCGCCTTTATGCCAAGTTCTCCAAGTGTGAATTTTGGTTGCCAGAAGTGACCTACCTAGGCCACGTAATCTCTGGTAAGGGCATTGCTGTCAATCCCGAGAGAGTTCAAGCCGTTCTCGATTGGACTCCACCTGAGACCGTGAAACAAGTTAGGAGTTTCCTTGGTCTAGCCAGCTATTGTCGCCGCTTTGTTGAAAACTTCTCCAAAGTAGCCAAACCCCTCACGGAACTTCTCAAGAAAGATAAAAAGTTTGAGTGGTCCCCACAGTGTGAGTACAGTTTTCAGGAACTGAAAAGACGCCTGACTTCTGCTCCCATACTTGTGCCACCGGATTTCACTAAAGACTTTATTATCTACTGCGACGCCTCACGACAAGGACTAGGTTGCATTCTTATGCAGGATCGTCATGTGATTGCCTATGCATCTCGACAATTGCATCCACATGAGGAGAATTATCCTACACATGATCTAGAGCTTGCAGCCGTAGTCTATGCACTCAAGACTTGGCGACATTACCTCCTTGGTAAACGTTGCGAGATCTACACCGATCACCAGAGTCTCAAGTATATCTTCACCCAACCAGATCTGAACCTTAGGCAAAGACGTTGGTTGAAGTTGATCACAGATTATGATCTAGGGATTACCTACACCCCAGGCAAAGCCAATGTCATGGCTGATGCTCTAAGCCGTAAATCCTATTGCAACAATCTCATGTTGCAGCAAGGCCAACCACTTCTCCATGAGGAATTCTGTAAGCTTAACCTTCACATTGCTCCTCACGGATTCCTTTCTACCTTGGTGGCGAAACCTACCCTTGTGGATCTTATCATCGAAGCCCAGAAACATGATACGGGGATTACCCGGATCAAGAGGAACATTAAGAAGGGAGTTGGTGGATGTTTCTCTATGGATGATCGTGGTGTTGTTTTCTTTGAGAATGGCTTGGTGGTTCCCAAGAAGCAACATCTTCGGCAGTTGATTCTTAAGGAGGCACATGAATCCCCTCTCACGATTCATCCCGGTAGTTCTAAGATGTATCAGGACCTACGCCAGAGGTTCTGGTGGACTAGGATGAAGAGAGAAATCGCTGAGTTTATTGCTAAATGTGACATATGTCGTCACGTTAAGGCAGAGCATCAAAGACCTGCTGGCACCCTTCAGCCTTTAGCTATTCCTGAATGGAAATGGGATAAAGTTGGTATGGACTTCATCACCGGCTTTCCCAGGACCAAGAGAGGGAATAATGCTATCTTCGTAGTCGTTGATCGTCTTTCCAAAGTGGCTCACTTCCTCCCTGTTCGAGAAAATATCACTGCTAGTCAGCTTGCTGACTTATATATTTCTCGAATAGTGTCACTTCATGGTGTTCCACTAGAGATCAATTCAGACCGTGGCAGTCTTTTCACTTCTCATTTCTGGGAGAGTTTCCAAACTGCCATGGGAACCCATCTTTCCTTCAGTACCGCTTTCCACCCTCAGTCGAGTGGTCAGGTGGAACGGGTTAATCAAATTCTCGAAGACATGCTCAGAGCTTGCGTGATCTCATTCGGTATGGATTGGGAGAAATGTCTTCCTTTCGCCGAGTTTGCCTATAACAATAGCTACCAATCCAGCCTCAAGCAAGCTCCTTTTGAGGTTCTCTATGGACGAAGATGTCGAACACCTTTGAACTGGTCAGAAACCGGTGAAAGACAATTCTTTGGACCGGACATGATCCAGGAGGCAGAAGAGCAAGTTCGCATCATTCCTGAGAATTTGAAAACAGCCCAGTCTCGTCAGAAAAGTCAGTACGATCGTCATCATAAGGATATGACTTATGAAATTGGCGACCAAGCTTACCTTCGGGTTACTCCTTTGAAGGGTACCCATCGTTTCGGTATCAAGGGCAAGTTGGCTCCTCGTTACATTGGTCCTTTTCGCATTCTCGCTAAACGAGGAGAGGTTGCCTACCAATTGGAACTACCCCCACATCTTTCTCGAGTTCATGATGTCTTCCACGTCTCTCAACTCAGGCGTTGCTTCTCGGATCCTATCCGCGGAGTGGACCACGAAACGCTTGATCTCCAAGATAACCTCACATACCGAGAGTACCCGGTTCGCATTCTTGATCAAGCAGAGCGTGTTACTCGACGTCAGAACGTCAAGTTTCTCAAAGTTCAGTGGTCTCATCATTCCGAGAGAGAAGCTACCTGGGAGCGAGAAGATCGTCTTCGGCTGGAGTACCCCGCTTTCTTTCCGTCGACCCCTGAATCTCGGGACGAGATTCTGTCAAGTGGGGGCGAGTTGTCACATCCCTAGTCTGGTATGACCTAGGCTAGCTGGCCATTTGTGCATCATATTTAAATTTCATTTAAAATTTGAAACGAGGATTGGTGGAACCCTCAGAATCATTTTTGAAAATGACCCAAATAAAAATTTCTCCAAAAAGGGTCCAAGAAAATGCTCATGATGCCCTCTAAAAATATTGGACAGAGATAAAAATCAAAACAATATTTTTAGGAGTTCATGGACATTTTATTTTGGCTATTTGGACTAATTCGATAAATATTTGCATTGGGAATATATTTCTATATATATGAATTATGGCCCAAAAATTATGCCATTATAAAAGAGCTCTGGAATAATATATCCAGCTCCTGCAAAAATTGGCATAATAAAATTAAATGATTTAATATATTTATTAAATCAAAACAAATGTCAGAAAAAAAATAGAAAATAGAAATAAAGGAAGGAGGGACTTACCTGGGCCTCCCCTCCCCTGTGCGGCCCAGCTGGCCGGCCCAGCCGACTGGCTAGCGCCAGTCGTCCCCCTCCTCGCGCCAGGAGGCCAGGGGCGTGTGGCCGGCGCGTGCGCACCGCCGTGCCGCCACGGCACCTGCCTGCCTGTCCTCCCCCTCGACGCCTGGACGTCCGGAACATCGCCACGCAGCTGCCCGCACCGCTCTCACTCTCCCTCTCGCTCTCCCTCCTCCCTGTTTCTCTCTTCCCCGAGCGCACCCGAGCGCAGCCGCCGCCATCGCTCGCCGTTGCCGTAGCCACCGCCTCCCCCTCGCCTCCCCGTCGTCCCCAGGAGCTCCGCCTCATCGCCAGCTACCTCCTCGCCGAGCCACGCAAGCCGGAGTGCCCCGTGGAGCCGTCGCCGCCGCCAATTCGACTCCGGCCGCCGTGGACCCTCGCCGGCGATTCGGGAGCTACCGGACATCCCCGACCTCGCCCTCGCGCTCGCTAGTTCCGCGGTGAGCCCCCGCACCGAATCCCCTCCTCCCCGTGTCCGTTTGCCCCGTCTAGCTAGCTCGCCACCGCGCCCGTAAGCCCCTCGCCGCCGGCCATGGCGCCACGGTGGCACGAGCCCAAGCCGGTCCCTTCCG
>NC_057798.1:88509202-88514022 GCF_018294505.1 Triticum aestivum
CTGACGCAATTATTTAGTTTCTGGAATTAAAATAATTCAGAAAATCCAGAAATTGATTTAAACTTCAAAAATTCATAGAAATTCAACCGTAGCTCAGATTGAAACAATTTATATATGAAAAATTATCAGAAAAATGCAACCTTTCCATCTGTACTAGTTTCATGCATGAAAAACCAACTTATACATGCTGAATATGGGAAAACACATTATGGCATATATAAGAGACCTAATTTAGAGATGCATTTGAACCTTTTGTTCAAATGGACTTCAAACCAAATGTTTACTAGTTGCATTAGCTCAAACAGCATCACATCTACATGCCATGCTCATGCATCATATTGTTGCATATGATTGTGTTTTGATTGCCGGCACCGTTCCTTCTCGATAGGTCCTGCTCCGGAGACGTTCCAGAGTACCTGTCTGTGAAGCAGTGCCTCCCTTGTTGATTTACCAGGCAAGCAACCCCCCCCTTGTCCATTTCGATAAAACCCTACTCTCTCGCTCCTGCTCTCAGTTATTGCATTAGGACAACAACGATTCATCTGCTACTTTGTGCTGCGGTAGTTGAACCCATTCCTCTGCATGACCTGTCATTGCCATAGTAAATAGTTGAAACCCACTAGCATGTGTAGGAGTTGATTGAAGCCACTGATGTGTTCCTACCATGCTATGCCTGCTATTGCTTAGAGTGTGTCAGGTCTGGTTCATTGGGAATGAATTGGAGTGTCACGATATGTTCTGATGCTGAGAGTGAAGTGTGTGAACACGATTTGGTAAAGGTAGCGGTGAGAGGCCATGTAGGAGTACATGGTGGGTTGTCTCGCTGGAACCGTCCTTAAGCACTGAGTTCTGTGTATGTTGTCCAATGACCCGATACTACCACACATTGGGTTCCGGTAACTCGACCCCTCTCGACTTATTAACCAACTTGGTCTCTGTCCAGGAGTCGCAACTAGTTTCTGGTGTTTGTAGGTAGTGCTATTCTTCTACCAAGTGGCACCCGGCAGGGTGGGCTTGGGACAGACTAGGCACACGTGGCACGGTGTACCGAGTGGCACCCGGTTGGTGGGCTCGGGAACCCTGCTCACATCGTTTGGGGCCGTGAGCGACACCCCGGCCGGATCTCCTTGCGGATGGAACCCGAATAGGCGATAAACCTGGACTAGAGTCTTGTGTGGTTAGTCAGGTCGTGGCCGACACCCTCGCCAGGCTTCCGCTTGAAGGTTGCCGAGATACATGACGTGTACATGGCGGTAAGTGGCGAGAGCGTGTGTGAAGAAGTACACCCCTGCAGGGTTAACATGATCTATTCGAATAGCCGGGTCCGCGGTTATGGACTTCTTGGATGCTTACATGGTACATAGACAACTTGAAGTGGATACTTTAAAATGCTCAAGACAAGTGTGAGTGCTATGGATGGCCTTCTCGTAGGGAGACGGGGATGAATCCATAGTAGTGTATTGTATGGTGATTAGTGGACTCGTGTTCGTTGTTTCACCTCAAAAGTTTCTGGTAGTCGTAGAACAGGATAGCCACAGAGTCGAAGCTGGCTTGCTGCAACTAAACCCCACATTACAACTTGATACAAATGCATGTACGATAGGATCTGATGTAAGTCTTGCTGAGTACCTTTGTACTCATGTTGCTTTATTTATGTTTTTGTAGCGGAGACTTCGGTCTTACTAGTGTTCTCGTGGACTTCGACTAGTAGCTAGTACCTCAGCTACGATCTTGATCGGATGTTGTAGATAGTCAGGCTTCCAGCCTTTTTCATTTGTAGATGTCTGTACCCAGACATGTAATGCTTCCGCTTGTTGCTTGTATGCTCTGTATGACGGGTCTTGTGACCCCTGTTTGCAATAAATGCTATGATGGCTCTTCTGAGCCTTATCTATATAATTGTTGAGTTATGCTGTGATGCCATGTTGTACAGCACATACTTGCATGTTATGCGTACGTGTAATGTGTAGTGCTATGTGTGGGATCTGACTATCTAGTTGTTTATCTTTAGTAGCCTCTCTTACCGGGAAATGTCTCCTAGTGTTACCGCTGAGCCATGGTAGCTTGCTACTGCTCTGGAACACTTAGGCTGGCCGGCATGTGTCCTTCTTCGTTCCTGTGTCTGTCCCTTCGGGGAAATGTCACGCTTTGAGTACCGGAGTCCTGTTAGCCCGCTACAGCCCGGTTTACCGGAGTCCTGCTAGCCCAGTGCTACAGCCCGGACCCACTTGCTGATGACCGACACGTTCGAAGCTGGGTCATGGATGCCTGTCCCTGTAAGTCTGTGCCACTTTGGGTTTACGACTAGTCATGTCAGCCCGGGCTCCTTATCATATGGATGCTAGCGACACTATCATATACGTGAGCCAAAAGGCGCAAACGGTCCCGGGAAAAGGTAAGACGACACCCGTGGGGATACCGTGCGTGAGGCCGCAAAGTGATATGAGGTGTTACCGGCTAGATCGATGTGACATCGAGTCGGGGTCCTGACACTTTGGGTCATGACCAAAATTTGGTAAGGTGCACTTTGTCCACAATCCAAACACACCCCAACACCCGGCTCATCGAGGATGCATGGGGCGCCGCGATGCGTCCGCGGAGTGGTGTAGCACGGCCAACTGCATCCTCTGGACCTGAGACCATGCCGGGTCGTCTTGCTTTTTCAATGACATGCAGGGATCGCATGTGAGCAAAGGGCATTTCCAACGTTGCCACGACCGCAGCTGAATACCCTGGCACACCAATACCCTCGTCCCTCGCGCCGTCGCACGGTGCGTTCCCAGCCGGCGCCAGCTGCCCGCATTCATGTCGTCCGTTCGTATGTCGTCGTTAAGAGGCTCGGTGCCCGAGGAACCAACTCCGGCGACTTAGGCCTTCCACTATGAGATCGGTTCCTGGTACATTAAAATATTACAGATTAGGCATCGATGCCCTTAGAAATTTCTATGGCACCGGTCACACTATGTGCCTTTGCAGCCCATAGAAAAGTGGGACCACATGTATACATAAAAAATGGAGCAAGCCAGCTTTCCCTCAATCCTTCGTACGAGTTCTCTAGTCCTCCTCTGTCCCATCCCCTTGATCCTTCACAGTTTAACATATCTTATTGCAATGCTAGAAGTGGGCATCGGTGCAGCAGCATGCTCGGGTTCCCTGGAAAAATATGATGGCACCGACTGGGCAATGGAGGGCATCGGTGCCAAATGAACCAAAAGTGTATTTGGCACCACTTTTGGCCTACATAGTGGAGGGCCTTAATGACGCACCCGGACGCTTGGCCTCACCGGAATGCGCTACTTAAAGCAGCAACGCCCAGCTAACCTCCACACCATAGCGCATCGTCCTCCTACCTGGCACCACATCTGCCATGACCGCAAGTGCAAATGCTCTACGGGATAGCTTGTCTTTGGGTACGAAGGTCGAGGTCGCCGCCCTCTCTCAAGTCGCCTCTCGCGATGCAATAGTGGCGTAGCCGGACGCGGACGCGACCGCACAAGTGGTGGCCACGCTGGCGGACGACGACGGGAGCACCGTCAGCCACGTGTCCTACTTGCCGTCGTCCAACGTCCGGCACTGCCGAGGTCGGGGACTCCTCCGAGGATGAGTAGGGCATGGGAGGCGGCAGGGCATGGTGTGCCAACTGGCCGGTCCATATCCCGTGTTCTACTCTTCCTCGCCGGAGACCGCACCTTCACTTCATGGGTCTTGAACCCTGCCCCCGTACATAGAGATCGCAGATGGAGGACGTTGGTCGCCACCGTAGAATATGTTTAGGGTTGGGTTTCTTTTATTTTTCTGTCCTATAAAAGTTTGAAATGTAATGAAAATCTGTCGTGTTTGCATTAATCTCGGCCGGTGTATATGAACTTTCACAATAATATAAATATTGTAGGAGTACTAGCAAGATGCCCGTGCATTGCACGGAAGATCAAGATCTTGTGGGAGAAAAGGATGAACGAGGGAAAGCCTTATCTGCAAATGTGGAGAGGAGTGTGGGTAAATTGTCATAGTTTCCTTCCTATCCGTTAGATATAGATCGGACGGCCTATATTGCAGGATGACAGGCACACCATCATCACCAACTCTGCTTTTTATTGAACCGAGACAAATCTAACATGCGAAGTAAAATAAACACATAGGGTCTATACATACACAAATTATCTTAGGCACTCCAATAGTATGGCCACTACATATTCACGCATTTCACATCTTTCTACATCTACGGGAACATACGAAAGGGTTAACATAAATTGCCTCTCTCTCTCTCCTCCCCTGATTTTCATGGTGGTGGGCCCCTCCCCCCCAATATACAATCAACAGCTCACACATTTCACATTATGTTAATTACGTAACTGGGATTACGTAGGTGTAGCATTACTCGTCCTAAAAAACCCAACTAAGCCAACCTCCCAGCATATCGCGCGGGAAAAGACCCAGCCGCGCCATTTTAGTCGGGATTACTGGATTACTAGTAGTAGTAGTATTGATGGATCGCGCGAAGCAACAATTTTTTTTAAGGGGGCGAAGCACCTAGTTTAAAAGGAAAAAAGGCGGTACACTTACAGCACTCCTGTCGCGGTCACATTGCTCCCCACACACGTTCGATCCTGCACACGGCTCACGCAAATGGAATGCGCTTCGGCTTGCCTCTTCACTGACACGTGGGACTGCACTTGGAGAAACCGACCATGCGCCAAACTCCCCCCGCCCACCGCGCGGAAATCCTCCCCCCCACACACCCAAAAATTCCCCCCAAATCCGATTCTACCGCCCTTCGGCCAACTAGCCAATAATATTCCCCAAACCCCGCTCCCCCCTGT
>NC_057798.1:89138367-89142902 GCF_018294505.1 Triticum aestivum
TCCGGCGATGCGCTTTCAGTGGGAGGAGACGTTCCCGTCGACGATGAAGCGCCTACGGTGACTTCGTAAATCTCAAGATAATATGCCGGCTGTCTCTCGGATGTGCTCATAAGGGTAGGGTGTGCGTGCGTGCGTTTATAGGGGTGAGTGTATGCGCGTGTATATGAGCGCTTGTGTCTGTACTAATGCTCAAAAAAAACTTTCAACAGTTGTTACGTCTTAACTCCTTTTTTGTTATTCCTGCAGGCAGTTGATACAACTTGCTCTATGCATCAATGCTTCACTCCGAGGGCCATCGGACTTTAGAGGATATATCAGTTAGAGGGCCCATCCATGTGCACATATAAGAATTCTGCGACATGGTTGAATGATCAGTACTCTCGCTGTTTCAAAATAAATGTCGCTGATTTAGTACAATTTTATAAAAAGTACTAAACAATAACTGCTTGAATAATTGAGTCAAACAGTTGGTAGGTAAAATAGTGTCATGGTCAACATACATCGTACAACTACCTCCAGTGATGGCTACATCTTGACTCGTCTTTTGCTCTACATGCAGTTACTTTAGCTTAGCTACAATTTTTGAGGCAAGAGATCGTAGAACAATTGGTCTACGGTATATTTTCAATAAATCAAAGTGTATATATATATATATATATATATATATATATATATATATATATATATATATATGTGTGTGTGTGTGTGTGTGGTAGTGCTAATCTAAGCCCGAGCGTAGAATCGCTAATCGTGCGTTCCGGCCAGGCTAGGTGGACCATACATCCGCACGCGCCGCTGCGAAATTAACCAACCGAGAAGCCTGTCACCGCTTGATCGTAAAAAGGTTGAAAACCATCGTAACAACCATATAATTATTACGTGACTGCATTGACCACCCCGTCCCTCCTTTCTTTAGTCTACACGCTCGTAATTGTTTGGGAAATATAGTAAAAGCACTACAGAATATAGTAACACATTTACCCAAGCCAGGCTATCCATCCCCGCCCCACAACACTACATGCTAATGATAGTAAACATCAGCAAATATGGTAATGGTATTGTTTGCCTTATCAGATGGCATGCACCGCCCTACAACCTCCTAATTAACCATGGTAATGAATGTTTAGATATATGGTAACAAAACTACAGCCATTACGGGGTGTCTTACTTTTAGTCAATGTTGGGAACTAGTAAACATACGTCGCTAGTCCCTCTAGTAATTGGTTTATGGTGGTAATGCAATTACCATAAACTAGTATAGTGGTTACGTGAGAGCTTCTTCTTAGGGTATTTCATCCGAAGTCTGGTATATGTCAAGTCTTAATTCTAGTAAGGTATTTTCACTGAATTGTCTTGTACGTCCAGTCTTGATTGTAGTATAAGATTATGGATACTTTACAAACAATTGTTAATCTAGTAGGCATTTAATCAAGTAATGGGAGTATTTGGTCATAGAGTGATAGTTATGGCAATCTAGTAATCATTACTATTTTTCCTTCACTAATTATGAAAATTCGTTACTACATTCTATAAACACATTACTACGTGCAAATTTCCCTAATCATGCATAGCCAGACAAGGAGAGGCGGTAATGAGCAAGATCTATTACTATGTCCCATTAGAGTTTTACTATGGATTCCACACGGTCACGGAAGCACACGAAACATCAAGGTTACTATGTTTCATTAGCATTTTACGATAGATTTTCCACCCAGTCACGGAGGCGCGCGGAACATGGGACGGTTCTGGCTAATTAGCGAGGAGTCTGATTGGGTCAGGCCGCCGGAGCGCACGCTAATCTATAATGCGCTCAGGCTTATTTTAGCGGGCCTATATATATATGAAGGTAAAAGAAAAAGAAAAAGCCCACCAAACTATCCAATGCCTTTCTTAGGAAACATCATGGTAACCAATCAGGAAACTAAAATTGAGCTTTTCTCCAGTCTTGAAAACCTTGCTTGAATTTGAGCTTGACTCTGTGTTGTAGTATAACAAGATCTCTCTTGAGTAGAACTTCCCAGGATATAAAACTTGGATTAATGTGCCTGAAGATCTTATCATTTCTTTGCATCCAATCGCCAGAAAGACATAATGATTAGGTTCATACCCACTTATTTTCGTAATTCAGCTAGAACTAGCATTACTTTATGTATCACACATGTGTCTCTTTTTGTGTGGTGTAAGCATGTCCCAGCATCTGAGGGTGAAAGGGCAGTCTCAGAATAAGCGCAAAGCAGTCTCTTCCACTTGGTATCCTTTCTTTCACTTTAGCTTTAGCTCCACTGGAATTTCCAGTATAGCAAAGTCTTGCAAAGCTTGTCCAGTCACAAGAATAATCAACTTTATCGAGGATAGCAAAGTCTGTCTAATCGCTATCCCTATCCTTTCTTTCACTATTATATTTAGCTTTGCTAGAATTTCCAGTACAGCAAGGTCTTTCAAAGCTTGTCTAATTGCTTGAATGATAAACAAACATCTTGAAAACTTCGTTCAGGACAGCAAAGTCATCTAATCGCTATCCTTTCTTTCACTTTAGCTTTGCTAGAATTTCCAGTAGCATGTCCGCTTTTACCACTATTGCAGGCAATTTATATCACTTGCCCTAATTGCTATGCATCAATATCAATGTTGACTGAATAAACTCTGTCCAGGACACCAAGTCTCAATGCCCTTGCTGTGAAATTAGCTTTCATAGAACTTTCAAAAGCACGCCGCTCGCGCATCTTTTGTTGTCGCCAATTCTCTACACATTTTCCAGGTTTATTCAGCCTCAAGTTGCTGTCAAGAGAAATACAATGACATCATAGACTTGACTTAGTGGGGCACGCACATGATTCATGCATGGAGTCTACGAGTGCCCATGAGCGGAAGAAAACAGATAAATTTAGTGAAACATCGACGAGGACTGCACGTCACTGAATGGGGGAACTTTATTTCTCATCATCAAACATAATAGATTTACTCAACATAATAACGGACGACAAAGCACGCACCGAGATACGGGGAGCAAGTTAAGAACTGCAAGATGGAGGTCCCGATGGACACTCCATCGATCATATCGAGTTAAACAAAGAAAAATGTATTGGGCTGAACTAAAACTGAAATTGTGCGCATCACCATGGGCAGGCACTAACAGAATTCAAACCGTGTAAATACCAAACGCGATGAGTTGCGTATCGTCTGCACGGCCAAAGAAGCCAACGATGCTTTGGTCTTCCGGCACATTAGCTTTGAAGGGCGTACCGGTTGTATGTCCAAATGGTCCGTATGTTCCTTCGTTCGTGACAAACTTCAGTGACTCAATAACAGTCTGTCCATTGTTAAGGCAGACATGTGTTCCAGACACGGCTTTCAAAATCTCCCGAGGCCCCAGCTGGACCTGCAACACGTCAACGAAAGGAAATCATTGATCAACAACTGACCTAGCAATTTTGGACACTCTACAAACAACACCGGCCAAACCCAGCTATGTTCTCATTCCATTGAAGTAATGAAAAATTAGCAATCCCAGAACCAAAACATGCATGAAAAACAAACCTTTGTGGGGATACCATTACCACCACCCCAAGAACCCGTGGTGCGCCTCTTTCCGGACAGGTCAACGTAAGTGCATGAATACTTGGCAATTGTCCCCTCATGGACGATGGTCATACTTTCTATGCGCCATGGCTGTTCTGAGTCCGTACCTGAACCACCATGTCCACCCCATGGGCCAGCCTTTGTGAGAGTGGGCAAGCTCTGCATCATGTACAAGTAATATGATCCCCATCAGCTAGCTCTCTATATTCCTAACGGCTGGGCAACAAGGATCGGTACATAAAATTGAATTGGTCGATGAACTTGGACATAATTAAAGCACCCAAAAAAAGCTTCAACTAATAAATAAATACTCTTCTCACCTGCATGCTGCAAAATCCATGGAAGCTAAGCTCCCATGTGTCTCCATCCTTTACCACCTCATGGAATTTCACCTTGACTACACCACGCGCCATCGCAAGATCACCTGTCCCGCCAGTAATAGACCACTCACTTGGTTGCTCAAAGGTCGCTGAGAGTCCCATTAACTGGAGCGTGGAGCCCTTAAACCTGTGTAATTGGACTTTTAAGTAATCTAACGAGAAGCTTTTCCTTAGTCCTCCCATGTCGGTGACCTACAAAATCTTATATAAGCTATTTTTTTCTTTCTAAAAAACGAGAGCTAGCATCGGGTGCTTAGGATTACAACGCAAAAAAGGGGGCAAGAGTACCTACAATCGAAAATTGTGGCCTAAATACATATGAAAAATAAAAATAACATGTACACACCCGTACCTCCCATTCGTGAACTCAAGGGTGACGGAATGACTCCATTTACTAGCATAGATTTGCTGGCCTTGGGCACGTCCGACAAGCTTCGCGCCCGGGCCAGTGCCATCATATATTGTCCAGTCAACAATGAATGTATGGCCCCACCCAGCGGTAGCATTATGGTTTATTATGGCTCCTCTGGTTCGGTTTGGTCCAGAAGAAGCGTTGTGCAAGTACAAGCTACGGAA